>NW_020940358.1:7591801-7690024 GCF_900497805.2 Vombatus ursinus | reverse complement strand
TCTCTCTCTCTCTCTCTCTCTCTCTCTCTCTCTCCCCCCTTTCCCTCTCCCTCTCTCCTTTCTCCACAGAGGACACAGCATTTAGAATAACATCAAAGCTGGTAACTGCAGGGAAGTGAGCCTCTGACCTTCACCACCCATATGCTCTGGAGGGTTAGATCTTGTCAGTAGCCATCTGCAGTATAAACTCTACCTGTCTTTGACACCATCATTATGGGCCATGAACAAAGCAGATCTGCAGAGCTCTCTACAAATACCAGGGAGGGCATTAGCCTCCTTCCACATGGCAGGGGCCCTGATCCTGAGGCTACTTTTACTTCCAGAGAGAGCCTTCCCTGTGGAGACAAGCTAACCCATCTGCCTCCAAGGAGAGACAGCCAGCTGGAAGAAAGCCGGCCAGGAGCCCAGCAGTGGGAGAGGGAGAGAATTCACTGTCTGCTTCCTTGATGAGAAAATTCTGAGCCATTATTTGATGGTGGGAGATAGTCCAGAAGTTCTTTAGTCTCATTAAAGACCCATTAAGTGCCAGAAGGGGAATGGGCCTACCCTCTATAAATAAAATTGTACAATCATAGATCTAGAGTTAGAAGGGGCCTAGGAGGTCATCTAGTACAACCTTCTCATTTAACAGATAAGGGAAGAGAGGCTAGATAATTTCAGTGACTTGGCCAAGGTCACACAGACAGTAAATAGGACTTAAACCCAGAGTGTTATGACTCCAAACCCAGGGTCATTTTCCATCATACCACATGGTCTCTCATACCCACCAGAGGCTGACATTGTCCAGAAAAAGATAAAAAATTCCATTCAATGCCTGTTTTTTGAGCATCTACTCTATGTCTTCAAGGTTAATAGAACATTGGAATCCTAGAACTAGAGATGATCAGAGCCTTTCCCTCGTTCTCATGTCCCCTGATGCTCTAGGGCAGCATGCTCCTTATTCCTTATGCCACCCACATTCAGGCTGCTTCCATTATTAAGCAAGCTCTCCTTCTGTGAGGCTCACTTCATCTCTATAATACAGTTTAATTTTTTGTGGCTGTGATCTACCAGTCTTCAGATTATTCTTCCTTCTGTCTCAAAACAATCTCAATAGCTTTATCTGCAATCCCACCCATGCGCTTCTACTTGGAGATATGAAAATACAGAATAATGTGCCCTCTAACACCCTATCATCTCAGTTCATTAGCCTCATCAACTTCTGTCACCTATAGCTTCACTCTACTTTGGCCATTCACATGGATGGTCATATCTTAGATCTTACCATCACCATAACTGGACCACCCCCATGTTTTTGAACTTTGAAATTGTCCTCCCTGATCATAATGTCCTTTCTTTCTTTCTTTCCCTTTTCTCTAGTTTGCCTAAACCTATTCTTAATCCCCATCGTAACCTCAGGTCCCTCTATACTAACTTATTTTCCCAATCTATCTATCACTCCCTGCACTGGACTAATTTCTTCTCTTCACAGTCTTAACCCTGTAGTTAACTGGATCAATTACTCCACTGCTCTCTTGATTTCCTTGCCCCTTTATATGATGATGGGGGTATATGAGAGTTCAGGGATGACCAGCACCTCTGATGTGAGGGCTGCTTATCCACCTTGGGTGTCCACCTGGCGTTCAACTCTCACCTGTGGCTCCAAGAAGCTGTATCATTCACAGCAGTCGCATCCTGGTAAACCATCTCTGCAGACAGGCTTAAGCAGGTTGAAGGTAATTTACAGGCCTCAGATATGTTGGTGAGTTGGGGGATGTCTACCCCAAGCACGTGAAGACTTGCCTCAGTAGAATGAATAGATGAGAATAATTTATTCTATTGGCCATGAAGTTGGCTGAAGCAAAAGTGCTGTGGATCTTGGTCAGATATCAAAGATGCCAAGGTCATCCACCACAGTGACCCACCACATCCCAGGCCATTGTTGATCATCCTGACTTTTATCTTACCACTGGATTTAGATGACTCTGGAAGAGAGACTGAGGCTGATGACTTTGTGCAACTCTGCCTCACCTAAATCCAATTCAAAATCCCAAATGGACAAATAACAACATATTAAAATGAGCAGTACTCTGCCAATTCTCAATCTTAGATCACCCCTACCATCTACTTTCTCCATTTTTTATCCCAGAGCTACTGAATGCTCCCAGAAGAAGTCTTGTAACTGTGTAGACTTGTTCAACTGAAAAATCATGTTATCTCATCTCATCTCAATTGAGTCCTTAGAGCTGTAAGAAAAAAACTTTTATTTTTTCTTGAATGACACTCTGTCCCATTCCCTTCAGCAACTGTTCCAAACTTTCTCTTATCTACTCAAGTTTCCAAGTTTCCAATGCTTTCCCCACATCATCAGATGCCCTTGTTTTCTACTTTGCTAAAAAAAAACCCAGAAGTTACCTGTTTTAATATCTCTTTTCTCTCCCACATCATATCTCAAAACACCTCTACATCTTCACCTATGCTCTCTTCCATTACTCTTGTCTCTGTGGTAGAGATGGCCCTTCTCCTTGCCAAGATCAACCCCTCTACCTGTGCCTTTAATACCATTTTTTCTGTCTTCTCTTGGATCTTGCCTCATCAGTCATTTGTTCTTTCTCAACTTGAATATCTCTCTATCTAATGCTTTTTTCTCTGCTACCTATGAATGGCATAGGATCATAGATTCTCATCTGGAAAGGACCTTAAATCCTATCCAGCCATAGAATAAGACTATAGATTTAGAAATGGAGGAGAACTCAGAGTCTAGGGAGTTTAACCCCCTAATTTTTGCAAACAAGGAAACAGAGGTCTAGAAAGGTCAAATGACTTGCTCAAAGTAACATGCGAAGTAAGTAGAAGAAGCTGGAATTGAATGCAGGTTCACCTGATTCCTAACCCATTTTCCCTCCCCATGTCCAATATCCTTATTTTGCAAATGAGGAAACAAATTCAGGGTGGTGAAAGAACTTTCCCAAGGTCACACAGACAGTAAATGGAAAACTGGGATTCATCTAAGTCCTTTGACTCCAAATTCAGTGCTCTTTCCACCACATCCTGATGGCCCTGACTCCATCCTTAAAAACAAACATAATGAAAACTCCTTGCAAAAGACACTTATCTTTACCATTCCCTGAATATCATCTTATGTTTCTCCTCCCCTTCATTGCCCAACTCCTGAGGAAAAATGGCCTACGGTTGCCTAGGCTTCCTCACTCTTCACTCAGTTCTTGATCCATTTCTATCTGGGCTCTGGCCCCACTATTAACCTGAAAGTATCCCCCACCCCGCAACAATCTGTGCTAATTCTGATGGTCTTTTCTCATTCTTTATCCTCCATGATCTCTCTTCAGCTTTTGAAACTGTTAACCACCCCCACCCACCCCCATCTTCTTGGACACTCTCTCAAGCTCTTATGCTTCTCCAACATTGCTCTGTCTTGATTCTCTTCCTTCTAAATCTTCCTTGCTGAATACATCTCCTTCCTTCTTAGTTTGGGTCCACAGCTTGAAATATAGGAATGACTGACTACGGATGAAGTGACTTAACAAAGATTGGTACAAATATATTGACCCGTTCTCTTGTGGAGTGTTCCCATGGATTTTTCCCTGCCCCTATGTTGGCTGACGTTTTAATCAGGAATTTGAATACAGGCATATTCAATTTCAAGTTCAATTTAATGAACAACATTAAGTGCCTACTATGTGCCAGGCACTGTGACAAGATAGCATGCTCCTCAGATTTGTAGATGACACAAAGTTATCACTGAATGACAGAATCAGGCTCCCCAAGATCTTGACAGGCTAAAGTACTGATTGGACTGAATCTAAGAAGATGAAAGTCAATGGATATAAATGTAAAGTCTTATGCTTGACTTCAAAATATCATCTTCAGAAATACAGAAATACAGAAGAGAGAGGCATGGTTAGATAGCAGCTGGGCTGAAAATATCTAGAGGCTTTATTAGCCTATGACCTCATTGTGAATCAGCAGTGTGATGTGAATGCCAAACAAATGAAAACTAATGCGATCTTGGACTATATTGAGAGGCATAGCTTCCAGGACTAAGGAGTTGATAGCCCTTTGTACTACACCACAGAAAAATCACATCTGGAATACTGTCCTTAGGACAGGAAGAATTTAGGAAGGATATTGAGAAGTTGGAGAGTAATTGGAATAGGACAACCAGCATAGTGAAAGTCTTTGAGTCTTTGTCTTATTAAAGTTCAATTAAAGTAACTGAGAATGTTTAGCCTGGAAAAGGAAAGATTGGGGAATAGAGGACAGGCATGCTAGCTGTGCTCAAGTATTTGAGGGGCCATTGTGGGGAAGAGGGTTTAGATCTGCTCACTTGGACCAAGAGTAGAAAGCGGAACAATATATTAAAGAATCAAAAAAACAGTGTTGCCTTGATGTCAGGAAAAAAAGAAAAAAAAAACAACTTTTTTTTTTTAAGAAGCAATGGGCTAAGTGACTTGCCCAGGGTCACACAGCTGGTAAGTGTCTGAGGTCAGATTCGAACTCAGGTCCTTCTGACTACAGGGCTGGTGGTCTATCCACTGTACCATATAGCTCCTCCTTGAAGAAATTTCTAGTGGTTAGAGCTATCCCAAAGTGGAGTGGGCTGCCTCAGGAGGTAATTAGTTCCCATTCATTGGGGATCTCCAACCAGAGGCTGATAATAAAGGAGATAACATTGCCTGAGGGCAATGGGTGCCAGGGAGGCATATTTTAATTTGGACAGTTACAGGGATCATCCATGGAGCCATGTAGGAGTAGACTGACACATGCTTTATAGGAGCAATGACAGAGTTGATGTGATTATGGTTTCAGAACTGGAAAGGAGGTGGGAGATGGGGTGTACATGGGGTTCAAGCACTAAAGCTTGGTGAAGGGATGCTGTGGAGTGAAATGACCAGACCTAGATGTACTATGATTGAGTGAACCACTAATTAGGACAACCTGGCCCCAGGGCACAAGCTTTGCTCCCAGAAGGGTTAAGTCCTCCAGGGCTTGCTTTCTTACCTAGGCAGGTGGTGGGCAGCATGGTTCTCACAAGCTGTCCCCAATAGCTAGAATCCCCCATAGTAGTCTCTCAGAATCCTTTGTCTTCTTTCAAGGGTTAGCTCAGGTGCCATTCTTTCCTGAAGCCTTCCCTGATTCTCCCTTTCCCCCTCTCCCAGTCCTTTATGTTCTTCCTTTTTTCAGTTTCATTAAAATTAAAAGTGTTGTGCACTAATTGTCTTCCCCTCCTTCCTGCAGTAGACTATAAACTCTTGAAGGGTGGGGACTACTTTGCTAGTATCTTTGCACCTACAGTGCCTAGCTTAGCATCTTGGACATAGTAGGTGCTTAACAAATGTTTGTTGAATTGAACACATCTCTGTAGCTATTTTTTTTAAAAGCCAGTAAGACGATTGTTTCTTGGTGCTTCTCTTATAACCTAAGGTTAGCAAAAACTGGAAGAGTATAAAAAATCACCAGGCTAAATATAGAAAGCCTTACTTCCAGTAACATATTATTCTAAGTGTCCAATAATTAATGGTAAATGAATGTGCCATATCTGTGGGACAATGTGAGATCCTCCATGAATACCAAATGAAGTCAGTAGGAGTTCCAGCTTTATAGATGAATTCCCAATGACTGAAGCTGGAGTGTTTTTAGGAGGCCTTAGGAAATATATGACCACCCTGCCCCCTCCAATGGAGACATCAGTTCTCTAAAGCCTGAGGTCCTTCAGGTGTGAACAATGGCATCATGGATGCTTGTGTTAATAGGAGAGAAAAGGGTAAAATGTGTTCTGTGAATGGTAGGATATTCATAGCACATGGCTGGCTAGGGAGATTTGTAGCCCAGTGGCATATGAGCATTGAGATATAAATATAGTTTTTCTAGTCAGGACCTGGTACTAGTAGCCAGGAGAGTCAAGTAATATTTCAAATCCAGAAGCCACAGCCAGAGCTTTGGAAATATTTACAGTCCTGCAGAGCGGCACATCTCTGTATCAGGTTTTGCTCTGAAGTAGTATCTCCCTGCTGTACCACTGACAATAGCAACTGTTCAGACCTATGGAGGGATGAGCGTGTTTCTAAAACAAACACCAATCAGCCACGGTGCAAGAGGAAGCGGGGTGCCCTCAGAACAGATGTCACCCTTTACTATGAAACCTTCAATGGCTCCCAGGTCCCTACTGAATAATGTTCATGTGCCTAAACTTGACCATAAAAACCTTCACAACCTGGCTCTTACCTCCTTTTTCAGTTATATCTGATAATCAGATATATTTTTATAAAATACTTTGGGGTTTATAAAGTATTTAGATTCCACAGTGACTAGAACTCTGGACTTGGAGTCAGGAAGACCTGAGTTCAAATCCTAAGTCAGACACTCACTACCTGTGTCACCCTAGGTAACCCCACATCCACTTTCAGATTCAGTTTCCTCATCTGTAAAATACAGACAATAATAGCAGCTACTAGTGTAGATCAGATGAGATAATATATGGAAGGCACTTTGCAAACCTAAAAGAACTATATAAGTGATTGCTATTATGTATATATTAATTATATAATCATACCATATATTAATTAATATAATATATAATAATTAATGATAATATTAATGTATTATATTATGTCCTTTAAGTTTTGCTACAACTCCAGTAAGTCAATAATGTAAATATTATTACCCTCATTTTACGGATGAGGAAACTGAGTCTCAGAAAGGTAAAGCAATTTGTTTAAGGTAACACAGTTAGCAATGGCAGAATCAAGATTTGAATGTAGTCTTGCAAACCCAAGGCTAAAGCTCTTTTTACTCCCCATGATCTCTTAATGTTTCCCAACATGTATTAAATAGTTCAGTAAACTAGTTTGCACTATGCTTTCCTCCTTCTGTACCTTTGTTCACATTATTGTCTAAAACTGTAATTGACTCCAAGCCCTCCTTATCAATTGACAGCCTACCCATCCTTTAAGGCCCATGTCAAATGGCACTGCCTCCGTGAAGCTTTCCTTGATCTTTCAGATGGAAATGATCGTTTTTTACTTGAAGAACTCTGTGAGCCAGAAGTCTTATCCAATTACTAGTCTACTTTGCATTTTAGTTTGGTATGTCCAATCACTATGCAATGCAAAGAATATAAGGCACAGAGTCAGGGTACCTGGGGTCAGGTCTCGGCTCTGCCCTTCATAAGCTATGATTCTTGAAATGTCATTATTCTTGAAAGTGGGTTTTACTTTCCTCATGTATAAAAGGAGAAGGGATAGACTAAATGTTCTCCAATATGCCTTGGTACACAAAGAGCTTGGTAGACAATGAGTTGACTAGGGGCAGCTAGGTGGCGTAGCAGATACAGCACTGGCCCTGAAGTCAGGAGGACCTGAGTTCAAATCTGGCCTCAGACCAAACGATTGACACTTACTAGCTGTGTGACCCTGGGCAAGTCACTTAACCCCAATTGCTTTAAAAAAAAAAAGACAAAGAGCTGACTGACACATGTTAATAGTCTAGATTAAGATTTTATCTCTGATACTATGTGAACTTAGATGAGTCATCTGACTTTCTTGGGACTCAGTTTCCCCAACTGTAAAATTAGGAGGTTGGACAACTCTAGGTCCATGATAACCTTAATCCTTCCAACTGTAATATTCTATGATTCTGGTGTTTTTGTTTTTCCTCCCTGCCAGACTGCATGTGAGCTCCTTAAGGGTAGGGAGGAGGTCTTACTAGTGGTTGTAAACCCCCTCTCTCCCAAGCAAGGTGCCTTGAAAATAGTAGATGTTTCATAAACGTTTATTGAATTGAATCAAGAAGGGAGGAATCTCTCATTGGTGATATTCACTGATTTGTATTTCAGTGTGGGTTCATTTGGAAAGCTTGGCTCTCAGAGAGATCCCTGTATAGAAGACAGGCTGACATGCTGAGAAACACTGATGTTTCTGTAATTGATGTAGAATCTCCAATTTCTTCTGTCAGTCCAGAGCTTTCCTCAAGTGTTCACATCAGGCAAAGGGAAAGAATTAAAGAAATGATGGAAAAAGGAGGCCCATATGACTGTCATGTCATTCAGCTTAATGGACTGTACTCAGCTCAGCAAGATGGACCCAAGGAAGCTTCAGGGTTTCAATCACCTCAAGCCTTAATATCATGCATTTGAGAAGCACACCGTATGTGGCACCAGACCAAACACTCATCTTTTCTTGAATTTGCAAGTAGACGTCATGGGCCTTTATGAAATCCAGAGAGTGAATAACAGATTCATGGCTGTTGGCTACAGCTGTTCATTCTCTTCCTGAGAATAGTCTCTGGCTGTCAGACTGACACTGCCCCCTTCCCCAGCCCTCTACCATACCCTTGTCAGAGAATAGTAGCTTACTTTCACTGACAGCCTGTTTACCCAGGTCACAGTGGCATTATTACTCTGGTGGTGCCTGAAAGTAAGGAATTCTTTGAGGTAAGGAGGAGTTGGTGACACTCAACTCTGTGTTCACATCCTACATTTTCATAGAATGATGTCAGGGATGAGAAAGGACCTTAGAATATAGAATGTTAGATCTGCTGGAATCTTTAGAACATAGAATGCAGAATATCAGAACTTGAAGGGACCTGAGAACATAGAATCATAATGTTAAAGGTGTTAATAAACTTACAATATAGAATGTTAGCCCTTAGAACTTTAAACCCAGAAGGGACCCTCAGATATGTTTACAGGAGTAACTGAGGCACCAAGCTGTGATGGCAGAGCAAGGTTTAGAACCCAAGTTTTCTGACTCCTAGTCCTAAGTTCTTGCTTTCCCCCCTTTTCCTACCATGCCTGTGGGCCCCCTTTGACTTTTGCCATGTGCAGACTCAGGTGTTACAGATTCCCTTAAATTGAACCCGGAAGGGGAAATGCAGTACAGGTCCTCCTTCTACCTTCCATTTCCCATCAAAATGCATTAGTTAATGAGGTTAAAGCTAAAAATCAAACAAAACAAAAAAAATCTGCAGTCACTCAGCCATTTGTTTGTCTATTAAAAAAAAAAAGCACGCAGAAGGTTTGACAGAATTGACTGGTGGTTTTTACATTGTCAACAAAATCAATGATTCTTTTATGGCTGCTGTCTGATTTTGGTTCATCTCACTGCCTGATTTCATAACGAAAAGACCTTGAGCCCATGTGTCTCACTCAGGTTTACTTTAAGTTTCCAAAGGTTATGAGTGATGGCCCTGGCAAACATAAGGTTCAGCAGATTTCACCACTATTATTAACTTGTGTGGCTCATTCAGGAATAGTATGAAAATGACAAATCCCATGAAAGCCATTTGTCACCTCTTAATGATTTTCTCCACAGCAGGCCACAGGGCTGTATTTCTCTAAGGGCCCATTATTTGGAAAGAAATGGTCTTAACCTTACGGAAACCCAATCTAATGCACCATGAAGCTGACACTAAGGAAGTGCTTAGAGAAGGGAGGACACTGTAGCTTCGCCCAGTCCATTGAAAGAGAGAGCTTTTCTAATAGACAAGACATTCGGCCAATTATTAAACATTTATTAAGTACCTGCTGTGTGCCAGGCACTATGCTAAGCACTGGGAATACAAAGAGAGGCAAAAGACAGTCCCTACCCTCAAGGAGCTCACAGTGTAATGGGGTAGACAACATGCAAACAACTATGTACAAACAAACTATGTACAGGATGCTTTGGAAAGAATCAACAGAGGGAAGGCACACGCGTTGCAGATCAGAAAGGGCTTCTTGGAGAAGGCAGGATTTTAGGTAGGACTTGAAGGAAGCCAGGGAAGCCAGGAAGTAGAAATGAGGAGAGAGAACATTTCAGGAGTGGAGGATGGCCCGTGAAAATGCCATGAAAAATTTGAGGTTCAGCAAGAAGGCCAGTGTCATTGGATAGTGGTGTGTGTGTGTGTGTGTGTGTGTGTGTCTGTGTCTGTGTCTGTGTCTGTGTCTGTGTGTGTGTGTCTGTGTCTGTGTGTGTGTGAGAAGACTAGGAAGGTAGGAGGAAGCCAGGTTATGAGGAACTTTGCACACCAACCAGAGGATTTTATATTTGATCCTGGAGGTGATAGGCAGATTTATTAAGGAAAACTCATCAGTAAACGATCTGTCCCTAAAGGACTCAATGCTTTAAAGGAACATAAAAGATGTTCTAGTCACCAAGGAATATGGTAATGGCATTTTAACAACAATGGAAGCAGGCTTTGGGGCTACTACTATTAAGGAATAGGGGATGCTTTTGCTTCTGAAAATCCTACCCATTGAGATATAAAGGTAAACATAAGAGATTTTGCATCTTCTGAGGATTTGTGGTGTTGTAAACTATTTTTTATGCTTCAATCAGTGCTGGCAATTTATGGGCAGAGGTTTCAGAAGATACATCTCACTACGTATTCTAACATCAGAGGGAAGAATGGTAAGGCTTCAGGAAGTCATCTCCACCTCCCCTCAGATCCTGGTGGACATAGTCTAGGACCTGAGCCCAAGAGACCTGAGAATGTCAGTACCATCCTCTTCCACCCAGACCACCAGTCCTGCTTCCATCTTGGTCCTCGTAGAGAAATAAATGTTGAGAAATAAATTCTTGTGCAGAAGGAAGCCAACACCCTGACACCCACCAACAACCATCCACCAATTGCCACTGATGGGCAGGTAAGTTTGAGAGTCCTGGGAACAACAGTACTCCTCCTTATCCCCCAACCATACTTCCCCTATTTCCAATCTGGTTTCTGCAGCCATACTCCAAAGAACCCTTGTGGAGATGGGACATGGATTGGGAGGTAGGGAGTGGGGAAAAAAGGAAAGATAGAGATAGGGTAGTCCCTTCCTCCCTCCAAAAAAAAAGAGCACCATTGAAGCATTTTTAAATTCCCAGAAGAGAACAGAAGGAAGGCTAGAAAGAATCATAGACAAGCAGGACAACTTTGAAAATCCTAGCTAAAACCCCACATTCTACAGAAAGCTTTTTCCAATCTTTTAATTCTGATGCCTTTCCTGTATTGATTATTTCCAATTTATCCTGTATATATAGCTTGCTTATACATAGGTATTTGTATGTGGTATCCCTTTCATCACTGAGGCAAATTGTAGAGTTGTGGCTACAGCGCTAGGTCCAGTGTCAGGACCCAAGCTAAAACACAGACTCAGCTATTTATTAACTGTGTGACCCCAGGCAAGTCACTTCATCTCTGTTTGCCTCAGTTTCCTCAGTGGTAGAATGGTGATTGTAACAGCACCTATCTCACAGGGTTAATGTGAGAATCAAATGAGGTAAATATTGTAAAAGTGTTTAGCACATTGTCTGGAACATAGTAGGTGTTATACAAATTGTTATTACCTTCCTGAGCTCGCTGAGAGCAAGGGACTGTCTTTTGCCTTTCTCTGTGTGCTCAGTTCTTAGCACAGTTTCTAACACATAGTAGGTGCTTAATAAATGCTGGTTTACTGACTGGACTTATTACACATTATTTCCTTTCATGCAGTTTTGGGTCCAGCTAAAATGTCCTTCTTACTCTTCCTCACACATGTCATTTCAGCTACCATATCCATGTCCTTTGTACGTGGTGTCCCCCATAGCCATAATGTATTACCTTTGCCTCTTAGAATCTCTGGTGTCCTTCAAAGTTCATTTTAAATGCTACCTCCTCTATGAGACTTGATATATCCTAATTTCTACAGCTACAGCTACCTCTTGAAATTACTTCATATATTTTTGTGTATATACAAAGACTGGAAAACCTTGAGACTTGGATACAGATAAGCCTTGGGGAAGCAGCCCACATAAATACTCAGTATAGATATAGGCACTGGGGTCTATCAGGATTTTAGATGACTATGAGTACAGGGAACAACTATTAGCAAATTCAGTTTTACTTTTTTATCTGGTCAAATAAAGTCATTCTATTCAAACCAAGGTCTCCTTTGTGTGGACATGGATTTGCCTAATAAAATGTAAGCCCTTTGAAAACAAGTTTCAGTTTGTCTTAGTATTCCTAGTGTTTCCCATAGAACCTGGCACATAGTAGGCATTTAACAAAACTCTGTGACTTACTAGCTGTGAGAACTTGGGCCAATTGTTTAAGAATATAGCTAGCATTGTAGGTGCATTAAGGGAGCAGAAAGCCAGAGCAGAAAATCACCATGGCCCCAGATATTTCTTCTGTAAGTCAGGTGTAGTTCCTTATATATAGTATATATAGTAAGCACAGGGCACAGAGACAGACCCAGGTATTCTAGGCCCGATGTGAACTGACAAAACTAGACTTAAGTCTCTGATTCAGATGTTTCTCTTACATAAGTTGCCCATATTTGGAAAATTGGCTGAATCCCTCACTTTTCATTTGGAGAATGGATGCCTGAACTTAGAGAATCAGAGGGTCATTGTATCTCAGAGTTGGGAGGACCGTCAGAGACTCTCTAGTCTAACCTCAGTCCTATTGGAGCATCACAGATCCAGAGCTAGAAGAGATCTCAAAAGGCAGTTGCCTTTCTCTTATTTTAATTCTCTTATTTTAAGATGAGGGAACTGAGGCCCCAGGGAGGTTATGTGATTTGTCCAAGGTCACATAGGCAGTAAATGTCAGAGTTTCTATTTGAACTCAAGTCTTTTAATTCCAAGTCCCAAGTTCTTCATAAGGGAGTTTAGAGATCTTTTATTTCGGCCCTCTCCTTTTGCAAATGGGGAAATAGAGACCCAGAGAATGGGAAATATTTGCTCAAGGTGAATCGTTAAAGGATGTAGAGAATCCCTGGACTGGCTAGGTGAGGGAGGCATTTGGTCAGCTGGAAACATTTATTGATCAATCAGCTTCCAGCAACCAAATTCACTGTTTGCAGTCTTTCTGAGTTCCAGTCAGTCAGTCTGTGATAATATTTGAAGAGGTAGCACCAAGGAAAGTGTCATTCATACATACTTGTGAAGTTCAGTGAAGATGGAACCCTTAACTAAGAGGCTGTAAGGACCCAATAAACAAAGGAGACCTTGGTTTGAATAGAATGACTTTATTTGATGAGATAAAAAAGTAAAACTGAATTTTGCTAATAGTTGTTCCCCATACTGAAGGTCACCTAAGGTCCTGACAGACCCTAGTGCCCATATCTGTACTGCGTATTTACATGGGCTGCTTCCCCAAGGCTTTATCTGTACCCAAGTCTCCAGGTTTTCCAGTCTTTGTTTTCTCTGCCCTTTATCCTCCAGTTCCATCCTTCCAATTCCTACTCATGCTAAAATACCATTGCCTCTGTGAAGTCTTTCTTGATTTCCACAGCCAGAAGTGATCTCTCCCTCTTCTTACAGCCCATGGTAGCTTACTTTCACTTCTTATAACCGAGCTTTCACTTTCTGTCTTGTCTGATAATTATTTATGGCCATATTATCTTTTAGATGATGTATCTTTCATAAGGGCTCTGAAAACAGTAGGCACTCAGTAAATGCTTGTTGAATAAATGAATGAAAAAGTGAAGAAGTGAAGAACTATTAGTTTGATAAGACAAGAAAGGTAAGAAGGGAGCATTTGCTAGTCCTTGTGGTATCAGAGTATAGCTCCTGGATTACCACTTGGGGCCATAAGAAAAGTTATTCAGGGTTGAAGGTAATCACTAGGTCTACCTCCACTCAAAACCATAGCTCATTAACCCCTAACAATTTATTTACTTTTATTAATCAGCCAGAGAAGGCAAGTAGTTCAAAGCAAATTAAATAGAATATAAACAATGTACATTCCACATCCCCTATCAAACTGGGCACACTTCCATAAAGACACTTGATGCAAAAAGTAGAAATAAATAGGGATCACAAATGGGGCATGTAAGTGAAGGATCACCTCTGATTCTTCAGGGGTGCTGATGTCTTTTTGGTGACGTCTTTGCATCACTTTCTCTTGGACTTTCCCTGTTGCTGATTATTGTGCATACACCTGAACATCAAGTCAGGTCTCTTCCGTTGGTCACCTCTTACTCTCCTGGGTTACCCTGTTCTCTGACTAACATGTCACTCCACCAGTCTTTGCTGGACAATGATCCCTGCTACCAGCTCAAGGGCTTAACACTTTAAGACCCACTTGCCAGGCATTTCAACTCCAATCTACCACAGTGCAGTGACTAGGAAGCCTCTCTCTTATAAGGACAGGCTAATAGTTCTTTAGTTACAGCCAGACCACATCCAAGCAACAGAAGTCAGTAAAATGGATCCAAGCTAAAATTAATTTTCTTTTCTTCTTAACCATTTGCTTGGGGGCTGAAATCACAACCCTTTGTCTCAAACAGCTGTATGACTTAGATTAGAAATTCCCCAAATCTTCTCTGGCTTGGCATGCAAATGAGTTTCAGCCAGAATAAGAAGTCAGTGAAGGGGGCAAAGTCATGTTTTTCACCCACCTGGCTGGTTTTCCTGCCTTTATTATGAAAGTCTGACTATCACAGAACACAGCAGCTTTGGTATTGTATTTTAGATAGTAAAGGTCTTGCTGCCTCCCTGTTAATATAACTAACAGACTCCATTCCAGTACCTGGCAGTAAAAATAGGTTACCTGGGAAATGATGAGTCAGCTAATATTGAGATAGAAGAAGATGATGGTGTTTTAAAAATATTGTAACTTCAGGAGGGACCTAGTTTCTGTGTATTACTACATGACCTTCTGTGCTTCACAGTAGCCTACTCTTTATTTCTGTATCGTATTTCACTTAATTTAATCAATTCTATTTAATTCATCTGCATGCCCAGGCCTGTGAGGTATTAAGCAAAGTAGAGGAGGCCCATTCCTTGCCCTCAGGAAATTTATTAGTACTAATGGCTAATATTTATACAGAGTTTTCATATTATCTTCCTAATTACACAGAAGAGGGAACTGAGGCTCAAAGTGGCTAAGTGACTTGTTTGAGGACACAGAGCCAGTAAATGTCAGTGTTGGGAAGTCTGACCCAGGTCTTCTGTTGCAAAGACCAGAGAACTTCCTAATTTACACTTGGGTTTAGGGGACCAGTGATACAGAAGCCATATAGGTCTCCTCATCTGGGCCCCTGGAGCCCAATGTTCTTCCTCTTTGCCAAAGCCTCATTTTGGGGAAAAGCCAAAATAGACAACTTGCTGTAGCAGAAAGAACACTGCGCCTCAAGTCAGGAGGAACCGAGTTTTAATCTCATCTCAGACATTTACTAGCCTGTGTGGCCCTGGGCACATAGTCACTCGATTTCTTTCAGTCTCAGTTACCCCATCTGTTAAATGGAGATAAAAATAAGACATACCTCAAAGGATGGTTAAGATCAAATGAGATAATGTATATACATTGCTTTGCAAATATTAAAATGTCACATAAACACTAGCTATTATTATTCCAGAGTCAGGAGGTGGGCAAGGCATGGTTGATGCAGCTGAAATGCTCCTGTATCCTCATCATTCTGACCTTTGCCCTCTAATTGGCCCTAGAAGCCTAGGAATGTGGCTTGAGGTGATAATATTGATGGAAGGCACACTTTTCAAGGTAGCATTGCCAGCACTTGTTCTTGGTACAATATTTAGTGGTATTTTGAATTTATCGGTGGCTCACTGGCAAAGCCAGAGCAATTGGCACTGGCACATACTGGTAAGGAAGATGCTGTGAACTACCTCAGGCAGACAAGTGCAGTATTGATTTAGAAGATGCAATTCATATCATGATGTCTAGGCTCCTTTAAAAATTCCTACAAAGTGCAAAGCGATCTCTGGAAGGTAATAAACATGTTCCAGAATCACTCTGAGGAGGTAAATCACGGGCCACAAATGACTGGGAGGCTGGGTCTGTTTCTGAGGGAACTGCTTTGTAATTCAGTACCAACATCCCGAGTTTCAAAGCTTTTCTCAGTAACCATTAAAGCAACCAATACATTCTTAGAGCTGGTGGAGACCTTAGAGATCATCTATTCCATTTTACAGATGAGGAAGGTGAAGTCAAGAGAAGGGAAGTCACTTACTTGCTCAAGGTCACAGAACTCCAAAGCGGCAGATCCAGAACCGATTCCATGTTTAGTGTTCTTTTCACAAATTTCTTACTTCTGGACGGAGAGATCAAAGGGTTATAAGGAGGATGGCCTGGGGCACACAGGAAGCTCTGTAGACTGTCAGACAGAGAGCTGTCAATTGAGTCTTACATGGGATTGGCTGATTCAGTAGAAGCCAGGCAGTTCTCCTATGGAAAGAAATAACCTACTCATCTACAGACTCACTTACGATGCTATTATTATTTTTATTGATATCTTTTATTTTTGTATCAGCTGTACATTTCCCTTTTATATCAATCAATGTTTCGCTTCCCACTCTCATTTCCAAAGAGCCACTCCTTATAATAAAGAATAAAAAAAGGGGGAAAAACACCAATTGGGCTAAACTGTCCAATATTTTGGGAGAAGTCTGGCATTAGATGAATTGCCCAACACCTCAAAGAAGTGTGTGTGTGGTGGGAGGAGGGGTATTCTATTTCTTTTTTGGAGCCAGGTTTGACTATTTTTGATTATTTGATTATTTTAATTTTATAGTATATCTATCTATCTATCTATCTATATATACTATAGTATATATAATAGTATATATATTATAGTTTATAGCATATATTTATATATACTATATATATACTATATAGTATATATATTATAGTTTGTAGTATATATTATATATACACTATATATATACTATATGTATAATAGTATATATTATATTATAGTTTATATATATAGTTTATAGTATATATATGTATAGTATATATAGTATTTCTACATCTACAGCTGAAGGGACCTCAGAGGGCATCTGGCCCCACCCTTGATGAAGATACTAAAGGATAGAGAGGTTAAGTGACTTCCCCAAGGTTAAACAGTTAGTTAGCATCAAAGGTGAGATTTGAATCCAGCCCCTCTGACTCCAGAGCCAGGGTTCTGTAGACTCCACCATACCAAGCCGCTAAGCCAGTTTTGCTGGTTTTGCTGTTGTTTCTCTTTCCATTGATGTTGTTGCAATTATTGGTCATGCTGTTCTTCTGGTTCAGCTAATAACTTCACTCTGACTCTGCATTTAGAAGTCAGGACTTTGTTCTGAATACACTTACTTCAACATTTCCAGTGATTCATATTTCATCAGGATGAGTGCTCCCTCCTCACAGGTACATTCCAGCCCTTCCAACTTTAGGAGACAGTTTTTATGAGTTTCTGTGGATGAAAAAAACAGTCTATTCCTTGGTGGCCAAATTTCTGGTGATGAGCTTTTCTAAATTTAGCAAGATCGATTTTTGGAAGAGAGTCATCCGGCCCATCACCAGGCCTATCTTTGAAGCTTTTCCAGCTTGGTAGGGCATACCAGAGCCTGAGTTCTGCTGCATAGTCCCTATTAATCTAATAGTCACCCCATCACTTGAAGTTCTTAAGACACTAAGATCCTTCCATTGACTCCATCTGATCAGTCTGGGTATTCTCTCCATGGGTTTGCAAACCATACATACCTTCTCATTCTATGTGTTTCTTATCCATGACCTTTCATCCATCCTCCAAGTGGGATCTGATCTGTCATCCTTGTCCACCTTTTCTTCTGCTAATACATTTCCTCACACTTCCCAGGCAGCTAGGTCAAACAGTGGCTTGAGTGCTAGATATGGAGTGAGATGCTTATTAGTAGTGACTTTGCTTTTTTAATACTTATTTATTTTAATATTTAATATTTATTTTCCCCCAGTTACATGTAAAGATACTTTTTTTAAACATTTGTTTCTTAACATTTTGAGTTCCAAGATCTCTCCTGCTCTCCCTTTCCCTTCCCTCATTGAGAAGGCAAGCAATTTGATATCGGTTATACATATTCAGTCATGCAAAACCTATTTCCATATTTGTCATGCTGTGAAAGAAAACACAGACCAACCTCCCCCCAAAGAAAGTTTAAAAAATATGCTTTGATCTGCATGCAGATTCCATCAGTTCTGCCTCTCGAGATGGATAGCATTTTTTATCATAAGTCCTTATGAATTGTCTTGGATCATTGTATTGCTGAGAATAACTAAGTCATTTGTAGCTGATCATCATACAATATTGCTGTTACTGTGTCCACTGTTCTCCTGGTTCTGCTCACTTTACTTTGCATCAGTTCTAAGCCTTTCCCAGGTTTTTCTGAGAGCATCATGCTTGTCATTTAAAAATAATAACTGACATTTGAATGGACTTTTTTTCTTTAGCATGGAATAGCTTGAGATCATTAAAATAGGGCACAATTTCTTGAATGTAGTCTGATCTGCTCTCTGCTTCCTTAATTCTGGACCCAGTCTATTGTCCTGCTAGACGTTATGATGTCTTTGTCCACTTAGGCATTTATAGGTGGATGAGGAGATCAGTCTTCATAAAGTAGCTGTAGCTTTCCTTTAGCAAGTCTTATAGAATCCAGGCCTTGATATAATCAACACAATGGCATCTGTAAACTAAAGTATCTGAACAGCTTCATCATCCATTGGGAATCTCTCTGCTAGTTGGGCTTTGCACAGAATGTCCCCTGTGATCAGGGTGAACATGTTATCCACTTTTATGTGTCCCTTGATATTGCTAATGAGAAGATCATTAAACAGAATTACCTCTATGGTTGAATCTATCAAGAATATTATGTGCTCTTAACATATGCATGGAGAGATCCTTTGCTGGAGTAGAGCCATTCTGACTGAGTTTTGTTCCATTGAGTTGAACGTTTTTAAAAAAAATAAAGAAAGAAACAAATAGAACAATATGTTTTGTTCTCTTCACCTCTCTGTTAGTTGTGCTTTGAAGATATGGTCTTATGTAGATAATTGTCAAGTCAACAGCATTTTTTAAAGCACTTATTATGCGCCAGGCACTGTCATGATCTGGAATACAAATATAAGCAGAAAGACAGCCCCAGTCCTCAAGAAGTTTACATTCTAATGTGGAACAACAACATATAAAAGGGAGATGAAAGAGAAGGGGAGAAAGTATGTGAAGGTGCCTTTTGAGGGGGAATGGTAGAGAAAGTCCTACAGAAATGAGTCAGTAGTGCCGCCTGAAGAGGAATGAAGACTTGGCTTGAGCCTCTTCTCCTTAAAATGGAGAATCTTGTTTGCAAAAAAAAAAAAAATCTGCAAAAGCCTCTCTGTTCCCTCCTGGAAGGCCTAGAACCATGACATTTAGATAGAGCTTCTAATAAGAATCTCTCTCCACTGTTTCCCAAACTGTAATTGGATTGTGGGGAGGGTGCCAAGAGCCAGTGCATACTTAATCTCACTTTTGGACACCTATGCTGGCAGTGCATACCTCTGAGGGATGCTTTAATTTTTCATTCTTCCCATGATTCCAAGTCAAAGTTCAATCCAGAGATCTGCATCTGGATAGAGCTTTAGAATTTCTGAGGATCTATGCTCAAACATACCTTCAAACTCCCAAGAAACCATGAACGCACATGCCTCTACTTATATTGTGTTCTCTTTCACCTTCTGACAACACCAATTTCTATGTCAATTCAACCCTACAACCTTCGACACTAATTCTCCAACCGTGTTCTATTCTCCTCACACCCAGTGGTACACTGGGAACATTTTGTTTTAACAAAATACATAAATAAACAAGAACTTTAAAAACTCTAAAGTGTTAACCTCGAAAACTTCAAGAGAACATAATACGTGAATTATTGGAATAATCGTTCTCTTAACTACATACTTCTACCATTTATCATTTGAAAAAAACAAACAGGAAGACAGTTCATTTTAAAATGAATGATGTAGAACCAACATATCCTTGTAGATTCGATGAGTTTTGTTGCTGCTTAATGTTGTCTTTGGTGTAGTCAGTAAGCATACTGTTCTTTTGGATCTGTTTTCTTCACTCGGCATCACTTCATGTCTTCCCATATTTCTTCGAATTCTTCATTATTCCTTGTGATACAACAATATTCCATTACATTCATAAAACATGATTTTATTCAGGCATTCTGCAAAGGTTAGACACATAAATTGCTTTCAGCTTCTTTGCTACTACAACTGGGGCTGCTACAAATATTTTTGCATAGACAGATCTTTTATTCCTATCAATAACCTCTTTAGTGTATAACCCTAATAGTGGGATTGCTGGATCAAAGGGTATGAGCATTCTAGTAATTTTGATTGTATGATTTTATGTGGCTTTAAATCAAGGGCTCTTAACCTGGGGTCCCTGAAAAAATTTCAGAGGGTCTGTGACTTTGGATAGAAAAAAATTATATCTTTCCATCAATATAATTGGTTTCCGTTGTAGTTCTATATGTTTGATTTTATGCATTTAAATAAATTATTATGAGAAAGGATCCATAGGCTATGACAGTCTGCCAAAGAGATCTGAGACACAAAAAAGTGAAAGACTTTTGCTTTAAACGGTCAAACCAACTCACAGCAGTAATAGTAGTAAATTAGCATAAGTGTTCTTCTCTTGATGAACTATATCAAAAACATCCAGATACCTGTTTCCTAGACAAACCTACTCCACTGTTAGTAGTGTCAGGGAAGCATACTGATTGGTTCTTCAAAGGGCAGTGAGTAATCAATAACTATGGACAGTTGTGAGTTCTCCTTGGCTTAGGGGCTTAGCTATTTCCCTTCCAAAAATGATCACCTTTAAACAGCCACTTAAATGATGCTCTAATGCTGTATCCTAGCATTGAGGTGACCCTGACTTCTTGAAGTCTATGCCATTTGAAGGACCTACGAATCAGGAGAGGCTCCAAGTATGAGCCTGGGGATGTATTGTATGCCTGCCATCTGAGAACCCCCTCGCTAAATCTGTAAATGTTCATTGTCACGTCAAAATGAATTTTATGATCACAGTAACTCTTAGAGACCATTTACTAAGTTGGGCATCTATTTCAGGGGTGTCTTTATGCTGATGAAATCACAGATCTTAAACTATTAGTGCTCCCTTACACATACATAGATCATTCTAATAAAGACTTTATAGAGATGAGAAAGGAGGCATAAAGACTGTTGGTGATGTCTTCCTTTTTTTGGAGAATATCATCTTTGATGTTAATTTAAAGAAATCTTCATCCTTTTAAGTGTTGTTGAAAACAAATCCCTAAATAGCTTTAAAATTGTGTCACCTTCAGCATGGATTTCTTCTGAAATTATTTGGCCAGCTTCAGCCACTCTTTCCTGCTTCATATTCTTGGTTTTCCTTTTTACTGTAGCGAGTGGTGAGGTAAACCGAGTGCTGGGCCTGGAGTCAGGAAGACCAGAGTTCAAATCTATCCTCAGATATCTACTAGCCCTGTGGCAGGTCACTTAACCCTGTTTGCCTCAGTTTCCTCATCTGTATAATGAAGTGGTGAAGGAAATGGCAAACTACCATAGTATCTTTGCAAAGAAAACCCCAAATGGGGTTGTAAAGAGTCGGACACAGCTGAACAGCAACAACATTAACAATCCTTTGTGCTGCCATCCAGATGGTTCATTGGATAGTGCTGGACTTGGAGTCCAGAAGACCTAAGTTCAATCCCACTTCAGTTACTAAATATGGGACCCTAGGCAAATCATCTAACCTCTACTTGCCTCAGTTTTCCTCATCTATAAGATAGGAATAATAATGGCACCCATCTCCCGGGGTTACGGCGAGGAAAAAATGAGATAATATTTGTAAAGAGCTTTGCAAACTTTTAAGTATTATATAAATGCTAGTTATTGTTATTACTGCCTTATATATGATGTGTCATATAGTTGTTTATGATAAGGAGAGTGAGACTGATGACTTTGTGCAACTCTGCTTCACTTAAATCTAATTCATGTTCGAGTCAAGATATCGCCCCCTGAAGGCATTGGTCCTCTCTGAAAATGAAGGACAAACAACAACGGGAGAAGGGAAGGGGATGAGAAGGGAATAAGCATTTATAAGGTACCTACTATGTACTAGGCTCTGTGTTAAGTGCTTTTTACAAATATCTCATTTGATCTTTGTAACAGCCCTGCATGGTAAATGCTGTTATTATCCCCATTTTACAGTTGAGAAAATTGAGGCAAACAGGGGCCACACAACTAGTAAGTATCTGAGGCCAAATTTAAACTAGCCTCTTCTTGACTCTAAGCCCAGCGTTCTGTACACTATGGTGTGACCCAGAAAAGCATGTCTACGCACACAGAACTGTTATCTTCTTTGTATATTTGTTGTCTTCCTTCTAACATGCATTCTTAAGAAATGTTATTAAAAAAGAATCTTTATATTTTCAAATTTAAAATTTTCCTTCCTTCTTCCAGGCTGTCAATATAGCAGAGGAGAATCCTGGCTGCAGCAAAAAATATAGTAGAATATTTCCAGTCAGAAGTCATCTTTCTATAAATAGCATGAGAAGTGACAACAATAAATGACATTTCAAAAATAGAGTTTTAAGGTTTGCTAAGTGCTTTTATACGCACTGTCTCACCTGATTCTCACTCTAACCTTTAGAGGTGGGTAACATAGGCATTATAATCCTAATTTTACAGATGAAAAAGAACTGAGGCTAATCAGGATTAAGGGACTCATCCAGCTAGAAAGTGGGAAAGGCAGAATTTGAACCTGAATCCTCCTGGCTCCAAGCTCATCACCCTCTCCACTATGCTATGCTGCCAACAAGTTGTAAAGAATCCTGGGATCTGCCTACTGAAAGCACAAAGGAGGTACTTTCTCTGGCAAATTTGTGGGAAGTGGGCAGGGACCAGTGGGAAGTCATCATGTGGAGAGGGGTTAAGGTGCTACTCCGTATGATCAGGCTTCCATCTGTTGGAGAGTTGGTTGGCCTTTGGGAGATGGACCTTTAGAAAGAATATGGCTCCTAGATGTTGGTAGTGTGTCAAAAGCTAGGACCTTTTCTCTTTTTCTTGCATACCCCTCAGTTATTGCCTGGTGGCTGGATGCCCAGGCACCTAACAGGAAAATGCTAGTTATTTCGAATTGGATCTTCTTCACTTTTTATCATTCTGTTAACTTCAACTTTAGTGTATTCTACTTGGTTGTTTTTTTCTCCTTGCTGAATGACCAAATTTTTAAAAAAGTCTTTTCTTCATTGCTCCCCTCTCCTGGTCCAGGCCAGAATTTTGTCATTCCCTTCTTAAAAGAAGATACAGCAATGACTGCTTCATCTGGAAACCTGGCTAACCTTGCACCATGAATATGAACTATTAATCCTTTTGCTCATGCAAGGATACTCTAAGAAGGGCCAATGCAAGTCATGCCTAAGAATTATTTAATATATGTCTGTATAATCCGAGCCATAACTAGGGCTTCTGTCACTGGGACAAATTCAATTTAAAAGAGTAGAGGATGGAGGAGAATAAAATGATGACCCTGAGACCACTGCTGGGCAGAGGGGGTGGGATGTACCACTGTTGCTGATGACCCTAGGCATTCAGTGATGTATTTTGGGAAAATGTAAGTTGCACTGGCACAGGGTTGGGGAGAAGGCAGGTCCTGGGAGAGGGTATCATGGAGGCATAGATACTCAGGGGGTGATGACCCTGGGCTGGGTGTGGGAGCGGGGGATGCTCCTCTAGGCAGCATGAGTCTGGTGGAGGACTGTGAAATGTGGAGAAGCACCACGGAGGAAGGATGTCCGCTGGATATCAAAGCCCTGGTTTTCTTTAAGCGCCAACTAAAATCCCACTTTCTACAGGAGGCCTTCCCTTTAATTCAGTTGTTTCAGTCATATCCAACTCTTTGTGATCCCATTTGGATTTTCTTGGCAAACATAATGGAGTAGTTTGCCATTTTCTTCTCCAGCTCATTTCACAGATGAAGAAACTGAGGTAAACAGGGTTAAGTGACTTGCCCAGGGTCATATAGCTAGTAAGTATCTGAAGCTAGATTTGAACTCAGGAAGATGAGTCTTCCTGACTCCAGACTCAGCACTCTATTCACTGCCCCACTTAGCTGCCCAACAACAAAAATAAAAATTTATCCTGTATATAACTTGCTTTGTATATATTTATTTGTGTGTTGTCTCTCCCATTAGATTGTAAGCTCCTTGAGGGCAGTGACTATCTTTTGCCTCTTTTTGTGTCCTTAGAGCTTTTAGATCCTTAGCACAGTGCCTGGCTCATAGTAGGTGCTTAATAAATGTTTATTTATTGATCTATTTTTGCATTTATATTGTTGTTATAGCTCTGAGTGGTATAAATAGCCATGTTCATGGGAGATAGAGAAATATAAGATGCTCCATGCCTTGAAAAAGTTTACAGTCTAGATGGAAGCTAAGTCTAACAAACAGGAAACAACAGAAGAAGCAATCAATCGAGAGAGATGATTTAGGCCTCAGTTGTGTTGACAAGACTTAAGTGCTGCGGGAGTCCAGAAGACAGGGTGATCCATTGCAGGCAGCATGGTACAATGTAAAAAGCATTGTTCCTGACATCAAACAATATGGGTTTAGACCCCTCCTCTGCTGCTTACTGACTGTATGACCTTAGGAAAGTCACTAAAAATCTTCCTCACCTTCTGTTCCCTTCATCAGTAAAGCAGAGACTTGGATTAGATTTCCTCGGAGATCCCTTCCAACACTAAACCTATGATTGCATGAACCAGGGCTGGGGCAAGCGGTTTTGTACAGAGGTTTCTAGTGTAGAAGAAGGAGAAGTGGCCTCAGAGTTAGGAGACTGGAGCAACCATTCCAGTTCCGACATTAGACAGGTGACAATGGACAAGTCACTTAATTTCTCTGAAACTAGTTTTATCATTTATGTTGTTACTGTTGTTTAGTAATTTCAGTTGAGTTCAACTCTTCATGACCTACGTTAAAGATACTGGAGTGGTTTGCCATTCCCTTCTCCAGCTCATTTTACAGATGAGGAACTGAGGCAAACAGGATTAAGTGACTTGCCCAGGGTCACATAGCTAGTAAATGTCTGAGGCCAGATTTGAACTCAGGAAGACGAGTCTTCCTGACTTCCTGACTTCAGGCCCAGTGCTCTGTGCACTATGGCGCCACCTAGCTGCTTCGTCATCTATAAGATAGGGCTAATCATACTTGTGCTCCCTATCTCAAAAGGTTGTGAGGAAAGCACTTTGTAAATTTTAAGGAACCAAAGAAATGTGACTTTATTATGGAGGAACTGGGATTTGATGGATGGGTCAGATTTAGTTAGGTAGGAGGAAGAGAAGAGAAGGGAGGGGGGGTTTGGGAAGGATGGAATCCGGAAAGGGTAAATAGTGAAAACAAAAGTAAAAGGGAACAATTTCATTCTCAAATTAGCAGTTAGCAAGCATTTATTAATTTTTATGGATGTCTTTTGTGTCTTACAGCATCATGGTTTCCCCTAGTGTTTCTCCCCCTCTCCCTCCCAGAGAGCCATCACATACAGCAAGAATATTTTTCAAAGATGAAAAGAAAAAGAGGAAAAAAAAATCAGCATCACTGATCAATACACCAAAAAGTCTGAAAATATGTGCGACGCCCATGGACCTCCAGCCTCTGCAGAGGGGCGGGTTGGCAATGTCTTTTCATTTCTCTTCTTTTGAGCCTTGTTTATTCTTTAAATGTTTACAACGTTCAGTTTTGATTTTGTGTGTGTATATGTTTGGTTGTTCTTTTCATTCGCATTGTTTTAGTCATTGTGAATGGGACAGACAGGTGGCAAAGTGGATAGAGCGCTAGACCTGGCGTCAGGGAGACTCACTTTCCTGAATGTGAATCTAACCTCAGACACTTACTAACTGTGTGGCCCTGGGCAAGTCACTTAACTCTGTCTAGTTCATCTGTAAAATGAACTAGAGAAGGAAACAGCAAACTACTCCGGTACTTTTGCCAAGAAAGCTCCAATTGGGATCACGAAGATCTGGAGAGGACTAAAAATGACTGAAAAACAGTAAGTCATTGTGAAGATTGTTTTCTTGGCCTGGCTTACTTTAATCTACATCAGTTCATGTAGCTCTTCCCATGCTTCTCTGCATTCACACATTCATCACTTCTTACAGCGCAGTAATATTCCACTAGGTCCTTGTGCTGTAATTTGTTTAGTCATTTCCCGATTGATGGCTATCTTCTTCCAGTTCTCTGTCACCACAAAAGTACAGTCAACAAGCATTTTATAAAACACTAGCTATGGCACTGTGCTAAGTGCTGGGGGTAAAAAAAAAAAAAAGGCCAAAACAGTTCCTGCCCTGAAGGAACTCATATTCAAATGGTGGAGACAGCATGTAAATAACTAGGTACATGTAAGATGTTTACAGAGTAAGCGAAAGATAATCTCAAGAGGAAACCACCAGAAGATGAAGAGACTGGGAAAGATCTCTTTTTCTAAATTTTTATTTTAGGCAATTGGGGTTAAGTGACTTGCCCAGGGTCGCACAGCTAGAAAGTGTCAAGTGTTTGGTCTGAGGCCAGATTTGAACTCAGGTCCTTCTGACTTCAGGGCCGGTGCTCTATCCACTGCGCCACCTAGCTGCCCCTGGGAAAGATCTCTTGAAGAAGGTAGTATTTGAGCTGAGTCTTAAAGGAAGCCAGAGAAACTATGGGGCTGGGATAAGGAGGGAGAATACTCCAGGCATAGGGGATAGCCAGTACAAAGGCCCAGAGATGGGAAAAGCAGAACAAGGCCAGTGTCTCTGGATGTTAGAGTATATTTTATTGTTGTTGTTCAGTCGTTTCAGTCATGTCTGACTCTTTATGACCCCATTTAGGATTTTCTTGGCAAAGATACTGGAGTGGTTTGCCATTTCCTTCTCCAGTTCATTTTACAGATGAGGAAACTGAGGAAGTGAATTGTGCAGGGTCACACAGCTATTAAGTGTCTGAGGCCAGAATTGAACTCAGGAAGATGAATCTTCTTGACTTTAGGCCCGGCACTCTAGTGTAAATGTAGTATGTGTACATTAGAGTACATGGATAGGAGTAAATAGTATGAAGATTGCAAAGGCAGGAAGGGGCTGGGTTATGAAGAGCTTTAAATGCCAAATAGGACTTTATATTTATTTGATCCTGGAGAAGAGCCAATGGAGTTTATGAAGTTAGAAGTGATATCCCTACAATTTGGGAGAATCCCTTTGGTAGTGATCTGCAATGGCAGATGGGTTGGAGCAGGAAGAGACTAGAGTCAGGGAGATCTAATGGAATGCTATTGCAATAATTCCAAGGTAATGAAGACCTGAACTAGGAAGGGACTGTGTGAGTGGAGAAGAGAAAGGACCATTGTGGAACCATAAGACTTATAATGAATCGTATACGTGGGATGAGTGAGTGAGAATAAGGAGTGCAGGATGGCCCTGAGGTTGCTAGCTTGGGTGTTTGGGAGTACGGTGGTGCCCTGGTTGGCGATAGGGAAGTTCAGAACAGGGGACCACTTTTGGGGAAAGATAATGCATTTTGTTTCAGGCATGTTGAGTTTGAGATAGTTATAAGGCATTCAGTTAGAGACACCAAAAAGTAGTTGGTGATTTAGGACTAGGCTCTGTAGAGAGATTGTTGTCGTTCAGTCGTGTCTGACTCTCCATGACCTCATTTGGGGTTTTCTTGGTAAAGGTAATGGAGTGATCTGCCATTTCCTTCTCATTTTACAGATGAGGAAACTGAGGCAAACAGGGTTAAGTGACTTGCCCAAGGTCACACAGTTACTAAGTGTCTGAGGTTAGATTCACATTCAGGAATATGAGTCTTCCTGACTCCAGGCCCAGGGATCTATCCACTGCATCACCTAGCTCCACCAGAGAAAGATGGATATATAGAACTGGGATTCATCTGTGTGGAATGATAAATGAATCAGTAAAAGCTAAGGAGAATATAGGAAGAAAAGAGAGGATGGCCTAGGACAGAAGATTAGGGTACACACATAATTAGTGGGTGTGACATGGATAATGATTCAGGTCCAGCTAAGGAGACTACTTTCCAAGTAGTAGGAAAACCAATAGGATTCAGTGTCACAAAAACCTAGTGATGGGTTTAGAAGCAGTGATCAACAAGGCCAAATCCTGCAGAGAGGTCAAGAAGGAGGAAGATTGGGCAGTTAAAAGATTTTCTGGGGAGTGAGAGAGAGACAGAGAAAGAGAGGATGATAGTGGGGGGGCAATTTGCCAGAAAAAGGGACAGCATTCAATGTGTTTGTAGGTTATAGGCAGCTAGGTGATGCAGGGGATAGAATGTTGGACCTGGAGTCAGGAAGACTTAAGTTAAATCCAGCCTCAGATACTTGCTAGCTGTGTGACCCTGGGCAAATCATTCAACCTCTGCCTGCCTCAGTTTTCTCATCTTAAAATAATAGCATCTATCTTCCAGGATTGGTGTGAGAATAGAATGAAATGATATTCATAAAGTGCTTTGCAAAACTTTAATGCACTCCATAAATTCTAATTATTATTAACTATCATTATTAACTGTATAATTATATATAACTCTGCCAGCTAATACTACAGCCTACATGGAGTCTTTTTCCTTGCCAAGTAGAAGGGCTGTCTCTTCACTAAAGACTGGATTGAAGGAAGAGATAGTTGGGGAAGATGTCTGAGGGATGTAAGATGAGAAGGGGAGAAGAGGGAACTCTTACTGTATAGCCTAATTTTTTTTCCTCTCCAATATGCTTGATTGGGTGATGGGAGTGGGGAAACATCTTGAGAGACTCAAGAGACAAAGGCAAGATTTGGAGCAATTGCTGTGGAGAGTGGGCTAGAGAACTGATTAGGGTACAATGAGGGTCCAGGGGAGAGTGGCTAATAAAAATTTGAATTGGATCCAGTGAACTCTGTTCAACAGACATTTGAATAGGGGCAAAGGAGGTAGATAGTAGGAATAACTCAGGATTGGAGTTTGACCATATTGACTGGACAAAGAGACAAGGGACAGAATTCAGGGAACAACAGGTCACCTTTGATCATCCTTTGTTTTCATAAGCTAGCTATTGAAGTAGATAGACTACAGGACTTATAGTTAGGAAGACCTGAGTTCAAATCCTGCCTTAGATCCACAATAATTGTGTGGCCTTTGGAAGGTCACTTAACTTCTCAGCCTTGGTTTCCTCATCTGTAAAACTGGGCAGCTAGGTGGCACAGTGGATATAGTATGGGGCCTGAAGTCGGGAACACTCATTTCCCTGAGTTCAAACGTGGCCTCAGACACTTACTAGCTGTGTGACCTTGGACAAGTCACTTAACCCTGTTTATCTCAGTTTCCTCACCTATCAGATGAGTTGGAGAAGGAATTAGCAAACCTATCTTTGCCAAGAAAATCTCAAATGAGGTCACAAAGAGTCAGACATGACTGAAATGAGTGAACAATGACAAAAACAGAGATAATAATAGCATCTCCCTCCCAGGGTTATAGTGAGGATTAAGTGAGATAATATTTGTAAAACACTTTACAAACCTACATGTACTCTACAAATGCCAGCTATAATTAACTATTCATATGAACTCTGTAAATGCCAGCTAATATCCCAGCTTTTCTAAATGCTCCCCACAGCTTCTAGGGCCTCCCCTCTCTGAAACGACCTTGTACTGATCTGGGCTATATTTCGTATGTGCTTATATATACACACATGCTGTTTTCTTGGATATAATGTAAATTCCTTAAAGTCAGGAATTGTTTCATTTTGTCTCTGTATTTTTAGTGGCTGGTATAGCACTCAGCAAATAGCATGCCTTTAATTGATGTTCATTGATTGAATGATAAGGGAAGCCTAGGTCCAGTATTGTCTGATTTCTATAGCAGAGGAAGAATGTTCATTTGCTAGAGTCCACACTTATTTCAGTCCTTTTGTGTCAGGCCTTCTTGGAACTTCTCACAAGTTTATTTGAACAATCCCATTATTTCTTGTCCAGACTATTAACAGACATTGATCACAAGGGATTGTTTGGGATTTTGCTTAGAAATGCTGCCAAAACTGGATTTCTCCCATGCTGATGCTGCACTGGGGGTGGGGTGATGAGGCAGGGAGAGGTGACATCCTAATTCACTGGAAGGCAGCTCTATCTCCCAGCAAATGCTGCCTCTGCTCTATACAGGGAACATTACTGAAAGGTTGGACAAACCACCCTACACACACACACACACACACACACACACACACACACACACACAATCAATCTTATATGTTGATAGATGGCAGCTGTGTATCAGGGGAACCCATTAAAACAGCAGCTAAGTGGTGCAGTGGATGGAGCACTGGACTTGGAGTCAGGAAGATGTGAGTTCACATCCAGCCTAGATAGCTGTGTGACCTTGGGCAAGTCATCTAATCTCTTTGCCTCAGTTTCCTCAACTGTAAAATGGGGATAATAATAGCATATACCTCTCTTTACACTGGGAATATGGGTGAGGTTTGGAGGAAATATAGATGACGATTGGTGATAGGAACTATTGGCCCAGTGATAGCTCAGCTGGGCTTGGGGGTAACTCCTTTGAAAGCTGTTGTCCAGGTCCCCCAGAAAATCCTCCCCTCTCTTCTACCTCCTCTGTGCATATGATAAGTAAGACCCCTGCTCACCACATCCACTTTTTCCCCTGCTGTTCTTCTGACTTCCCCACTTAGCTGTCCTCAGTAAAGAGCTGCAATCATTAGAAGAGCTGTACAAGTCTTGTCTTTTTTTGAGCTGGAACAAGTCCTAAGCCAAAGAAAGTGTGGAAGTCTTGCTTTTTTCTTTCTCATCTACTTTGAGGAGGACCATGACCCTTCCCAAACTGAAGAGGACATATCTTTTTAGTCTAACTCCTACTCCACCCCTGAAGTGGACAATTGAAAACTCATGGTGATATGGCACTGGGATGTAAGACACAGAGTTTGTTTTCTCAGAAGACTTTCATCCATCCATTCACTCAATAGCTGCAATGTATAATGGAAAGAGTTCTGGACTTAGAATTAAGAGGCCTGGGTTTGAGTCCTGATTCTGTTGCTTAACAGCTGTATGAGCATGGTCAAATCACTTAACCTGAGCCTCACTTTCCTCCTCTGTAAAATGGCGATATTAATATTTTCACTGCCTACTTCAAGAAGAGGTGTCATAAGGAAAGCACTTTGTAACTATGTGTAAAGCATTGTGGTCAGTGGTCAAACAAAAGTAATAATGAAAATAGTCTTTGTAGTCACGGGATATGATACAAATATGCAATATTATACAATAACTTTAGTACAGAATAGAAATGAAATAGGGACATAAAAGTGGTAGAAGTACTCTGCAAAGTCAGAAAAGGGGAAGACCATTTATGGTTAGAGGGATCCAGGACGAGTTCATGGAAGAGGTAGAATTTGTGCTGGGCCCCGAAAGGCAGAAATGGTAGCAGTTGGGATCAGTGTATTTTGGACATAGGGAATGGAGTGAGCAAAGGTATGGAGATGAAGGGAAGGGGTGATAGACATGCATGGGGGAAGGTAAAGTTCAGCTGAGTTAGAGCATAACACATGTGCAAAGGGATAGTAATAAGTAATAACAATAAATAAGCTAGAAATATAGGGAAGTGGCAGGCTGTGGACGCCCTCGACTACCAACCTAAGGAATCTGAGCTTTATTTAGCAGATAGTAGGGAGCCACTGAAGGAATGTGACAGAGAACGGACGTGATTCGATTTGTATATAAGGAAGATCAGTCTGGCAGGTTATAAAGGTAGAATGGAGTAGGATGAGACTGGAGGTTAATATGCTAATGCTGAAGTTATCATAAATCTTCTTTTTCCCTGTAAAATGGGGTGAATAATATCACCTACTTTATACAGTGTTGGGCTGGGGATTAAATGGCATCATGCATGTAAAGCACTTTGTAAAACTGAAGACACTACGCAAATGTTAAATATTATTATTATTATTATTATCATCATCATCATCATCATCATCATCCCATGGTGAGAGGAGGTACCCTGGAAATCCTCTACTGGATAGTAAGTTCTGTAATGGCAGGGATTACATCTTACTTAAACTTAGAATTTTCCATGACGGAGCTCTATACAGAGTAGGCTCTTAATAAATGTCTTGTTTGAATTTATTGTTGAATTAAAGATACCCTGCTGGGATTAACATTTTTAGTGGTAAATGTACAAAATGTGTCTTTCATAGTTGGGTACTCAGATTTGACTGTAATTTTGTACAGTTTGGTATTTCTCCAAACTCCTCAGCTCTTAAAGTATTTCTTGGTTTTGTACCAAGCTTAGTGATCACAGGAGAACCTTTTACTAAGGAGGAAAAGAGTGCAGAGGATAGAGTAAAAAGCAGACATTGTTTGGGGGTAACTTAGGGATACCCTTGTCCTGTTGGCTCTTTTCAGGGGTAGTGGACAGGAGCAGGCACTCCATTTTGAGAGCTAGTCCTTTTGAGTGTTCCCTTTCCTAACTCTAGTTTCTTGTCAGGAAAGCAGAACCTCTTGGAAACTTAGATTCATAGATTTGTAGAATGTTCAAATTGGAAGGAACCTGGATGGGACTCTTACATTTTATGATGAGGAGTCCCAGAGAGGGAAAGTGACTAGTCTAAGGGGATACAACCAATGGCAGAATTTGAAGTCAAAATTAGGTCCCTTAACTGCTAGTCCTACGTTCTTTCTTCTATACCCTGCTATCTTTGCCCATGGTCAAAGAGCTGTAATCCATGATAGAGTTGAGAATGCAAAGTGAGAAGTAAAGAGATATATGGCATATAGTGAATGCATTTAGGATCATGGGATTATGGGATTTCAAGTTGTAAAGGACTTTGGGGGTAATCTAGTGAAGGAATTCTCTATTTGGGGTCCATGAACTTTTTAAAAAAATTGATAACTGTATTTTAATAAAATTTGATTTCTTTGTAATCCTATGAATTTTTTTAAGCGTTTAAAAACATCATTCTGAGAAGGGGTCCACAGGCTTCACCAGACTGTTAAAGGAGTACATGTGATTAAAAAAAGGTAGATAATCCTTAATCTCATGTATTCTCCTCATTTTTCTATGAAGTGATGGAGCCTTAAGGAAGGCCTGTATAATGTCACATAATAGTAGGTAACAGAGCCAGGATATGAACTCTGGCTCTCTGATTACAAATCTAGTCCTTTTTCCCCATTTCATGGCACTGGTTTCTCATATCTCACATTTTTATGAAGCTGATGAAATCCTCTCCAAGCCTTCTATCCTCCTGTACCCCAGCACCAGGGATAGGTCTCAGGCTGATTATTGACTGAAACATAGAACCGTTCCTTTTGGCAGTGGCAGGAAGCCCCTGGGATGGCTGCTTGGGTTTATTATGTGTGAGGGCTTTCTGCTGAGGTCCTGTAATCCTTCTCCACCTTCAGTGAACCACCTATCTCCTCTGGCCCTTAATGGGAGGTAAGTGGTATGCTCAGATAAGACTCTATCCCAGTGTTATAGGAGTGACTGATACAGCGCTCAGGGTTAAGGGAAATGGTCCTTATCTCCTAGTAACTGTTCTTTTTCCATGTTGGTGGCCTGGGAAGGCCAAACAGTGTCATCCAACCCAGGTTTTACTGGGCGCCAAGGCTGGGTTTCTTCAGGACCAATCAGCAGATTAAAATAGATAGAAAGATGATAAATAGATGGACGGATAGGACAGATTGATAATAGCTAGCTAGCTAGCTAAATAAATAAATAACACTAGGTCTGATCTTTGGGAATTAGTTTTTCTGGGACCTGCTGAGATGTCCCCATATTACTCCAAACGGCAAAAGGACAATTGTTTCACTGCCCATTGACAAGGACTCAGGATCCTGATCCCATGGTCAGAAATGGAGGATGATTTCTTCTCCCCAGCCACTTTGACCCAAATGTTGTTTGGTAGAAAGAGTTAGAGTTAGGGCACCTTGATGACACTGAGTACCTGGGTGGCCATGGACAAGTGGATGCATCTCTCTACACCCCTCTCCTCCCCACCTTGCTAGTGCCTTCCATTTACACTGTATATATGTCATATGTAAATAGTAATTTGTCTGTTGTTATCCACTCCCACCATTAGAATATGGGTTCCTTAAAGGAAGGGACCATGTTTTTATCTTTCTTTGTATCGCCAATCTTGTATCATGATGCCTGGCACGTAGTAAGTGCTTAATAAATGCTGGTTGGTTAATTGAGCTTCAGTTTCCTCATCTGTAAAATAGGCAGAATGAAGCTCGCACTTACATAGCTTACAGGGCTGGGGGTGGTGGTGGGGTGGGGGGAAGCTAATAAACCATAAAACTCTATAGAAATTTGAGGTTATTATTAACATTCTCATTCTTATATTATATTAGATGGAGTCATCCAGAAAGAAAGATTTCTAAGAAAAGCTGCTATTTTTGTTGTCATCATTATCATCATCACCCAGACCTGTGATTTCACTGGTAGAGAGAACTCCAGGGAGGAATCTGTAGCATTTATAAAGCACTTTAAGGTTTGCAAAGTGCTGTACAAACCACTCACTTCAGATCAGTAACTGCTCTGCAATTTAGAGTCTTAGAAAATTGCCTGGAAACAGTGAGAGGCTTAGTGATTTACCTGAGGTTACACAGGGAGTATATGTCAAAGGGGGCAGCTAGGTGGCGCCGTAGTACACAGAGTACTGAGCCTGGAGTCAAAAAGACTCATCTTCCTGAGTTCAAATCCAACCTCAGACATGCACTAGCTGTGTGATCCTGAGCAAGTCACCTCACACTGTTTGCCTCAGTTTCCTCATCTGTAAAATGAGAAGGATAAGAAAATGTCTAACCATTCCAGTATCTTTGCCAAGAAAACCTCAAATGGGGTCTTGAAGAGTCAGACAAGACTGAACAACAATAATAAAATGTGTCAAGGACAGGACTTGAACCCATGTCTTCCTGATGCTAAAGATAGTTCTTTACCCATCACCCCATATTGTCTACCATCACCATCACTGACATCCTCCTACTCCTGAAAATGTAGCATCGTCTTCATATTCTATTATTGTGTCTCAGTTGTGGAAAACTGCCCTACCGGTCTCTCTTTCCCTCCCCACCTCTCTTTTTTATTTCACTTTTATTCTGAACTTAACAAACCTCAAGCAAAACAAACATTTCGGAGCAGCTAGGTAGATAGAGTGCCAGGCCTGGAGTCAGGAGGACCTGAGTTCAAATCTGGCCTCAGACCGGACACTTGACACTTGCTAGCTATGTGACCCTGGGCAAGTCACTTAACCCCAATTGCCTCACCAAAAATAAACAAAAAACCAACAAAAAAACCCAAACATTTCCATATGCACTATAGAACAGCAAAGGATTGTCCATGAAACTGTGAATTGCCATTATATAGAACTTGCTGTTCTTTTAAAGTATATAATAAATTCATCATATAACTTTTAAAGATAACTTGCTTGTCTGTAATTACTTCTGGCCTCCCTTCTTTCTGTTCTTTTTTTATTGGGAGGGGGATCCTATACCTAGCCCCCTTCTCCCTCCCACTTTCCCCATACCCAAACTGAGAAGAGAAAAAAAGCCCTTGTAAATATACGCATATAATGAAGCAAAACAAACCTGCCCATTGGTCACACTCAAAAACACGTCTCATTCTGCATCTTGAGGCCATGACTTTCTATCAGACGGTGGGTTGAATGTTTCTTCATCAGTCCTCTGTAGTTGTGGCTGCCCATTTCATTGACCACTGTTCTTAAGTCCTGGAAAGGTATTTTTCTTTATAATTATAATATATATTATATAATTATGATACATAACTATATATAATATATAATTATGTGTAATTATAATGCTTTTCTTTATAATTATACAAATTGCTCTCTTGGTTCTGCTCACTTTACTCTGCATCAGTTCATAGAAGTCTACCCAGGTTTCTCTGAAATTGTCCCTTTCGTCATTTCTTTTGGCACAATAATATTCCATTATGAAGAATATTATACCATATATCATACCATATATACCACAATCATAGTTTGTTCAGCTATTCCTCAGTTGATGGTCTTAGTTCTATGTTCTTTGACAGGGGTCTTAGTTCTTTGACACCATAAAATAGCCACTAAAAATATTTTTGTACACGTGGGTCCTTTTCCTCTTTCTTTGATCTCTTTAGGGAATAGGCCTAGTAGTGGCATTGATGAGTCAAAAGGTGTGCACAGTTTATTGTTTGGGGACTTAGTCCTAAATTGCCTTTCAGGAAAGCTGTACCAATTTACAGCTGAACTAGGAGTGCATTAAAATGCCTGTTTTCCTACAACCCTACCAACAATTGTCATCTTCTCTTTTTGCCACTTTTGCTAAATGTGATCCTCTCCCTGGGGGCAGAAGGCTAGGAAGGGAGCAAATCTAAAACTGCTGACCTAAAAATATGTTAATTTTCTCAGAACTGCTGAAGACAATGGATAATTTCTTTTAAAAGCATTTTCTATTTCCTCATCTGGCTGGATTTGTTTGAGACATGAGCTCCTCTTGTGGTGGCGACGCAGGGAGGAAGTGGATTAAGTCACTTAGATGTGATATAGACAGGATTTCCAAATCCATCAGAATGTTTATCTCCTTCCTTGGCTCTACCTCAGAGCAATAGTGGAGTTAACAGGATGCTAGAATGAACCCTTAGAGACCACCTAATCCAAGCCCTTTATTTTACAGTTGAACAAACTGGCGTGTGAATGGAGGGAAAGTGGCCTGTCCCAGGTCACACATCTAGCGAGGGTCCACTGCTCTTTGCATAACACCGCATTACCTCCTGGAGTGGGGGGGTGGGGTGGCAAATAAATCCTGGCAGTCTAGAAACTCAGCAAAATACTTATTTCTATAGAGTTAAGATAGCGTAATGGATAGAAAGTCAGACTCTGAATTAGAAAAATCTGGACTCAAGATCTGCGTTTGACATGGAGTGGCTAAGTGACCATGGGTAAGTCACTTAACCTGAGGCAGCAAGCTGACTCACTGTATAGAATGTTGAGTCTGGAGTCGAGGAAATCAGAATTCAAATCCAGCTGTGTGACCCTAGGCAAGTCACTTAACCACCACCTGCCTCAGTTTCCCTATCTTTAAACTGGGGATAATAATAGCACCTACTTTCTAGGGTTTTTGTGAAGATCAGAGATAATAACTGTAAAGTGCCCAGCATAAGGCACTATATAAATATTTATTTCCTCCCACATTCCTTCCACTTAACCTCTCAGTGGCCCCAGGAAGTGCTAAGGATCTAAGACCGTAAATTGCAGAACAGTTGTCCATGTGCTTTGGAAGGAATTTTCTCTATGAATTCTGTACAACGATGAAATTACAGGTTTGGACAAAAAAAAAAGTGAGAGAGAATCTGTGTGGGACAAGTTCTTGTCATTCCCCTTCAGCTCATACTTCACTTTATGCAGACAGCGAAGGATGGCTGCCACTCCCCTTTCCCAGTGGTTTGCCTTAGTTTGGGACCCTACAGCGTAACTCCATTCATCTGGGGGGGGGGGGGTTCACCAGCCAAGCTCCTGTAGGTGAAGCCCCTGTGAATTTCCTTACTGGTCTAGGATAAGGATGGGCTCCTGTCCACATCATTGTTCCTCCCTGCACTAAAGGGGAAAGGGATTAAGTAGGGAAGATTTTACTAGCAGTCCTAAAACAGCTGATTCCTTACAGTTTAAGCAGTCAATGAATAGTTTTAGGTGATAGAGAATGAGAGGCAGATGCATAGACTCTTCGGAATTCTGGAAGAAAAACCCATTGCTGGTGTTCACGTGTTCTGCAGGGCCCTGCAGATTGGAGAGTGGAGGTGAGGGGGACCAAATAAAGACCAAAGAGCCTCATAAAAGATCTCACTTAACGACATGCTTCTGAATTCAAAAACTGACAGTTTGAAAAGCACACATAATGGCAAATGCTGTATTTGGCGATGAAAACTCTAGACAGAGACACTTGGAATACTAGAAAGAGCATTGGGTTTGGGAGTCAGACAGAGGATTTGGGATTGAATCCCTGCTCTGTTCCTTACTTGTCTGACTCTGGGCAAATCATTGCCCCTTTATAGTCCTCAGTTTCCCCATCTATAAAATGAGGGGATTGGAAAAGCTGATGTCTAAGGCCTCCTTCAGCTCTGTCTTCCTAAAATGCACTTAAGGAATTTCTCACTCAAATCAGGAAGCTTCAAATATGCAACTGGGAAAAGTTCTCTCTCTCTCTCTCTCACACACACACACACACACACACACACACACACATCAAGCTGCAGGGGAGGAGTAATTGCCTCTGAACATTTGGCAGGGGCCACTGCTAGCCATCATGACGTTCTCTCCTTACTACCTTTCCCCACCCAACCTTATACATCCGTGCCAGGAATGAGCCAGTCTATCAGTGCAGCTCCAATTCCTCTAAAAATCATCTTATCCCTTTGCTTGAGGTCAGGCAACACTCTCCCCAGCACCAATTCTCCTACTCCCTCCTCATTAGCCTTTCCAGGGTCCATCCATTGCAACTTTGCTGTCCTCTACCAACTGAGATGCTATGGATCCCCAAAGCTAGACGGGTGCCAGGTCTGTTGTCCTCTAGTGTTTCTGTCAAAAATAGGACATGTTTAGAATGGAAAGATGTGGGGGATGGGATGGGATGGGGGTGAGACTATGAGCCACAGAAGATAGAAAAGAGGAATGGAAAAGGTGAAAAGAAGAGAGAGATTTCTAGGGGTCTTTGTCCCTTCTCTATTTTTACATCTCTTTCTCCAGGATGAGCCTTTACTATTGCATTCCTTCCTCTCTACTATTGCAATAACCTCTAACTGGGTCTTTCTGTTTTTTGTTTTTTTGTTTTTTTATTTTCTCCAATCTACCTTTCACATTGATGCCCATTTAATCTTGCAGATATCTGACCATAATACTTCTCTGCTCAAAAATTCTCTAATATACCCTCCAAGATCAGGTCTAGAATCCTCTATGGATTCAAAGCCCTTCGTAACCTAGCTCCCTCCTCCCTTGCCAGTCTGCTTATACCTTAGTCCCCACCATGTATTCTCTGATTCAGTGACACTAGCCTCCTGGCTGTCCCATGAACAAGACAATCCATCTTTTGGCTCCTGGCATTTTCTCTGGTTGTCCCTTATACCTGGAATACTCTCCTTCCTCATCTCTTCCTCCTGACTTTCTTGGGCTTCCTGAGCACCAACTAAAATCTTATTTTCCACAGGGAGCCTTCTCCAACCTCTATTAATTCTAGTGCCTTTCTTCTGTTAATTATTTCCTATTTAAGCTGCATATTGCTCATTTGTACTTATTTGTTTGCTTGTTGTCTTCCCCGTTAGACTGTGAACTCCTTGTGTCAGAGACTCTCTTTTGCCTCTTTTTGTATTCCCAGAGCTTAGTACAGTGCCTGGCACATAGTAGGCACTTAATACATTTTTTATTAACTTATAGTTTACTATTTCCTACTGAGTTTTCTTTGTGTGTGTGTGTGTGTGTGTGTGTGTGTGTGTGTGGTTTAACATCGGTCTTTATTCCTGGCATACTGCACATTGACAAGTCATATGCTTTGGTATCATGACTGCAGCAGCAATCTTACAATTAAATCTATTAGGCCTGAGCACCAAACCCATTTCCAGGGAAGACAAAGTTGTTCCCTCCCAAAAAAGCCCCTCAAATTTCATTTTAATTCTGATATGGTCCCATACAGAGAGCAGCAGCTGTAATGCATTTTTAAAAAAAGCTCTTTAGTCTGGCATTTGAAGCTCTTTAAAATCTGAGATGATGCAATCTGTCTATCATTTTTACCTCATACACTTCTTTGTACTTTATGGTCCAGCCAAATTGGACAACACACTGTTCCCTGCCTCTGTGATTCTATGTTCACTGTTCCTATGCCTGGAATACCCTCTATTGTGGGCTAGGACATCAGTGGAATGAGGAGGCTTGACTTACTGGCCACATTTCACCACCACCCTGGGGTTGTTATGAGCTAGAAAGCATCAGGGTAGACCTAAGGCAGTTTGCCTGTAGGTGGATTGATCTGGGACTCAGCTGTGGACCCTTTAGATGAGGAGGATATAAAAAACCTTAGAATATTGGTGGGACAGCTCCTAAGATCCCAGGAAAAATGATAATCATAGATAGCATTTATATGGCACCTACTACATGCCAGAAACTGTGCTAAGTGTTTTTTTTTATAAATATTATCTCCTTTGACCCCCACAACAACACTGTGAGGCAGGTGCTATTATTATCCCCATTTTACAGTTGATGAAACTGAGGCAAACAGAGATTAAGGCGCCTGCCCAGGTTCACTTAATAGCCTTGATTGTGCTTTTAATCTCCTTGAGGGTGGCTTTTACTGTCCTGGACTGCTTTTTTACTGTATTTTGGATTCCTTTGTCAAGGGGATTGTTGGCTATATTTAATAATAATAAATGCTAGCATTTAACTTAAAAGTTTGTGAAGTGCTTTACATGAGTTTTCTCACTGACCTCTAAAGTTGGTGATATTACTGTGCTAATTTTGTAGATAGGAAACCGAGTCTGGAAAGAATGACTTGCCCAAGGTCATAGAGCTAGTAAGTGTCTAAAGCAGGATTTGAACTCAGGTCTTCTTGACTCTAAACCCAGAGCTCTACCCAATACACCACTTGTCTGCCTTGTTTGTTGTTGTTATCTGTCCTTCATTCTTGAAAAGGACCAAAGACACCAGGAAGGTACTGTCTCTACTTGCAAGTGAATAAGTGAGGCAGAGCTGTGCAAAGTCATCAGCTTCACTCTCTCCTCCAGAGTCTCTGGAGTCCAGTGGCCCCACTCACCTGCTTATGTTTTTACTAAGGAATTCATCTGACTCTCCAGATTTTGAAGGCTCCATTGTACTGGATATGGAGCCATGACTGGGGTACCTATCCTGTCTCTCTCCTTACTTCCACATTCTCTGATTGTTGAAATCCTCCCTATCATTTAAACCCAGATTAAATGTTATCTCCTCCCTGAAATCTTTCTCTTCTTCCCCGTTGGTAATGACCCTTCCCTTCCAACCTCACAGAGTATTTTGTGAATTTATCACACAATATATTGTATTATATTATTGTATTAATACAATATATTGTATTATTGAACTCAATTTGACAAGCATATATTAAGTGGTTATGTGCAAGGCACTGTTATTATTATGACTATTATTATCATTACAGTTGTTTCTGCTTATAAACTCCGGGAGGGCACTTAACAAGTCACCTAATCTTTGCATCTTCCTCAGCACCCGGTGTTCTGCACACCGTAGGTGCTTAATATATCTTTGTTAATTGAGCTGAATTTTTGCCAGCGTATGTGCTGATAAGCAATGGCTTTTCCTAGTGAGAACTGTAACAGTTGTGATGTGATAATAATGATAATAGCTTATGTTTATATATCACTTGGTATGGGCCAGGTACTCTTCTAGGCGCTTTACACACATATCTCATTTTATCCTCACAACAACCCTAGGAGGTAGGTGCTATTAGTATCCTCATTTTACAGATTAGTAAACTGAGGCAACCAGAGGTTGAAGTTCTTGCCCAGGGTCACAAATTAAGTGTGTATCTGTGGCTGGATTTGAACTCTGATCTTTTTGACTCCAAACCCAGTGTTCTTTCCACTATACCACCTACTTGGTGTGAGCTCTTTGAGATGGATTTTTTTTTTGTCTTTCTTTGTATCCCTGGTGCCAAGTGTCTGGCACTTGGCAGGTGCTTAATAAATGCTTATTGATGGACTGAACATGCAGGGTCTTAGGACTAAGAGCCCAGAATAGACTAGTGGAGGCCAGATAGGGTTATGAAATGTTTCCATGTCTGGGACTACAAGGTATTGAATGTTTCTTTTCTTTCTTTCTTTCTTTCTTTCTTTCTTTCTTTCTTTCTTTCTTTTTCTCTTCCTTCCTTCCTTTTTTTCTTTCTTTCTTTTTCTTTCTTTCTTCTTTTCTTAAAGAAAGTACTTATGGAGGGTGAATTTAGCTGGATAATTCTCTTTTCTTGATGCCAAATTAAATTTATTCAGAATCATTGAACATAATCATCAATTTATTTTCATATAAAATTAAGAGTAGAAAATATTAATCCAGGCATCAGAATAGGGTGCACAAGGAGAGGCGAATGTAGACGAGGGTCTGGTTACTTAGGGCAGGAGGAATTGGGCACTTGCTCTCTGGCTACCACTTCCTTAATTGAATTTTAAGTCAACAGCTTTGAGACTCAGTATGGAACTTGAGCTTGGAGCAAATGGAAATTTTTTTTCCTTTCTTTGCCCACTTCCTTTGGTCTAGGAGTCCACTGAAAACGTGAAAGGCATAGTGTCCTCTAGCCACAACCTGAATACAGATAGCTCCTCAGTAGTCTGCTCTTTGGCCTGTATCTATAGGGTTCTTCCTAATGAAATGGGCTGTAGCAAAATGATAAAGCTTCAGAATCATAGAATTAACTAAATCATAGCTTGTAGAACTGGAGGGGAGCTCAATAGACCCTCCAGTCTGGCCCCCAGCCATTATATAAAGTATTATCATTCCTGTTCAATTCATTACTATTCAAAACATTCCTGTTCAGTCCAACTCAACAAACATTTCATAGACTTTCAGAAATGGAAAGGATCTCAGAATCAATGAAGGAAAGCAGAAAAAAAAAACAAACAAAACAAACCCCAGACCAATATTTATGGTGTTTAGTAGAGGTCAAGCACTATTCTAAGCACTATTGATACAAACAGAAAAATAAGACAGTCTCTGATCTTAGGGGAAGATGTCATATACATAATTGTTCAGATGCTAAGTAGATGGTGAGGCCCAGAGGTCCTGCCCACTAGATCAGATAATAATGCCAGGGTTCTAAAAGGTGTAGAAGCAGGTCCCATGATAAAGCAAGGTGGTCTTCTGTCTTACCAGAAGGGTTGGAGTTGGTGATTTGCTGCTTATGTAAGTGAATAGCTATGTCTACTCTGAAGGATGGTAGGCCTGGAGGGGGTTGACCCATTACCATTAAGAAGTGGTGGCCTTAGGGTATTAGTGGAATAGGCAATCTGGATTTCCTCTGGAAGGGGTGGGCATAAAGAGCTTGCTAGGAGGGGATGGAGAAAGGGTATGATCTAGAGGTTTGGATGATAAGGGCATCCTATGGCACTGGCTTTGCCAGATCCTCTGGCTCCTGATTATGTTGCAGGCAGCCTAGGTTGGAAGAAGGGAGAAGTAGTTCCCAATGGAGGCAGCCCTTACCAGCACCCAAATGGGTTGAGATAATCTAGTCTCAACTCATGATGTTCCTAGTGCTATGCTAAACACTGAGGTAAAGACCAAGATCTCTGGCTTTATTAGAGCTAGGATATAGATACTGGTAACTAAAATGTTACAAGTGCATTTTTTCTTAGGAGGGGAGTGCAGCATAATATATATGCTAGTCAAAGAAGGAGAAGACATGAATTCCAGTTTTGATTCTAAGATTCTTTAGCTATGTGACCTTGGTCAAGTCATAGCTAGTACTTTTATAATGCTTTTAGGTTCACAAAGTATGTTGTTGTTGTTATTCAGTCGTGTTCGACTCTTTGTGACCCCATGGACCACAACACACCAGGCTCTTCCATCCTCCACTATCTCCCAAGGTTTGTCCAAGCTCATGTTCATCGCTTTCATGACATCATCTATCCATCTCATCCTCTGCTGTCTCCTCCTTTTGCCTTCAATCTTTCCCAGCATCAGGGTCTTTTCCAATGAGTCCTGTCTTCTCATTTTGTGGCCAAAGTATTTAAGCTTCTGCCTCAGTAAAAGTGCTTTACAAATGCTTTTCTCATTTTATCCTCACAACAACCTGGGAAGTAGACACACTTATTATCTTCATTTTACAGATGAGAAAACTGAGGCAGACAGAGGTGAAGTGACTTGTCCAGGGTTACACAACTACTAAGTATCTGAGGCTAGATTTGAACTCAGGTCTTTCTGACTCCAGGTCTAGCTCTGTATCTGCTGTACCTTTCAGTTTCCTTTAGTTTCCTGATGTGTACAGTGAAAATATTAAAATCTGCATTACTTACCTCAGAGAGTTCTTGGAAAGGAACAGTTTTACAAAGTTTACAGAAGATAGAAAAGTTAAGTGATTATCATTAAACAAAGGGCTCTAGAGTTCTGCAGAAAAAATACCCTCATTTGGCAGATATGGGCAATTGTGTAGTGTGCCAAAAGTATAAAATCAACTGGGTCAACCAACTTCATCTTCCTTGTCACGCTACAGTCACTCAAGCATAGAGCGCTATAACCCTCTGCACTCTCCCAGGCAATCTCCTCATGAAATAGAACTGGGAGAATACACCATCTGTGTGGAGGTTTACGGGTGCTGGGACCCTGAAATAGCAACATGTGGGTCCTGCCCAAATGAATTTGACCCAAGCCTTCTTTCAGCAGAAGACAAGATTTATTAAAACACTGATAGAGGGTGGGTGTGATTCTAACATTGGGCCATATTGGCCAGACTCTTAAGGAATCTGAGCATTGACTAGACTCTTAAGGAATCTGAGCACCTTAATGGAGACCAAGATGGGTCTCAAATACAGAACAACTGTGGGAGGGATCTAAGAGTGGCTAAATAATTTTGGGGTGACTGGGAGAATGGGTCTAGGGAGGATGTTGATGGGAGTGGCCAGTAGACTGAGGTGACTGGGAGGTAAAATGGGGTCTATACAGGATCAAAGGTGGGAAATGGGGAGGGGGGCAATCCAGAGATAACAGGCTATGGAAGGCTGGGCAACAAAGAATTAGGAGATTGGGCATAGGCCACAATGAAAGACCAGTTGAGAAGATTAAAGCTTCAGGAGAATACCAGAGACTTGGGAACTAGGGACCTGGGACACATGGGAAAGTCCAGTGCTTTTCCTTTTTGGGGTCCAGATCTCAAAGACTTAGTTTTTCCTTTTAGGAGGTCAGATCCCATCCCCATCATCTGGAGCTATTACAGGAAATCTGATCTGTTCTAAGAGCTACTCGGGTTGGGGTGGAGGGTAGTGCCCCAGTCACTTCTCTGCCCTATCATTTTTTTCTCTCTGGGCCTTAATTTCCTTCTCCGAAAAACAAAGGGGTTGGACTCAATGAGCTCCAGGGTCCTTTCTAGCCCTAAAAATTCCATTTCTAGTAGGACATCTTGCACAGGGACATTAGCTTAGTTCAGTCAGCAGACATAGGAAGGGACAGAGACTGGGTTTACTGGGTATGGGAAATTCCTCCAGGGAAGAATGAGTCCCTGTGCTTAGCCCATTCAGTAGGGCCCTTTGCCCCTTGGCCTAGGAGTTGAGCAAACACAGTAATCATGCTGGCTCTAGGGATCCCTTTGTTCTTTTTGTTGTCATCCCCAGTTCGGGGTGGGGGGGGGAAATTTACTTATAGTAGGGATTCTTTTTTAAAAAATTATTTATTTTTTAATTTTCAACATTCACTTTTATAAGATTTTTAGTTCCAATTTTTTTCTCCCTCCTTTCCCTCTTCCCTCCCCAAGACAGCAAACACTGTGATATAGGTTATATATGTACAATCACATTAAACATATTTCCACATTAGTCATGTTGTGAAAGAAGAATCAGAACAAAGGGGAAAACCACAAGAAAGAAAAAAAAGTGAAAATTAGTATACTTTGACCTGCGTTAAGACTCCATAGTTCTTTCTCTGGATATGGATAGCATTTTCCCTCATGAGTCTTTTGGAACTGTCTTATGACCTGGTATAGGGTATAGGCCCTGGAAACCCCCTCCCCCCCAATTTCCTTGAACTTTCCCATAAGGTCAGATCTCTGGCATTAGCTTGAGGCATCATCCCAGTAATCCTCTCAACTGGCCTTTCATTGCGGCTACACCCAATCTCCCAATTCTGTTACCCCTGACTCAGCCCAACCTTCATTGTCAGTTACCTCCCTAATCCCATCTAGACTCCATACTTCTTTTGTCCCGAGGTCCAAGTCCTGGGCATTCTCTGTTACCTCCCAGTCACCCCAGACTACTTGGCCACTCCTAGATCCCTCCCACAGTCTCTCTGTATATAAGATCCATCTTGGCCTCTGTTAAGGGACTCAGATTCAATCATGCCTGCTTGCATTAGCTATGCAAATGCCCAGATTCTTAAAATCTGGCCTACAGTGCAGACTCACTAGGAATCTCACTCACCCCAATTGGTGTTGTAATAAACCTAGTCTTTGGCTGAAAGAAGGCTTGAGTCAAATTCATACAGGCAGGACCTTCGCATTGCCATTTTGGGGTCCAGCACCCTTAAACCTCAACATCTTAGATTATTATATTACTGAGAAGACTTAAGTCTATCAAAGTTGATCACTGAAAGATATTGTTGTTACTGTGTACGATGTTCTCCTGCTTCTGCTTACTTCACTCGGTATCAGTTCGTGTAAGTCTTTCTAGGTTTTTCTGAAATCTGCCTTAGAGCAGGGATTCTTAACCTTTGCTGTGTCCTGGATCCCTCTTACAGTCTGGTGAAGTCTATGGATCCTTTCCCAGAATAGCACTTTTAAAAGTACAAAATAAAACAGGGTAACAAAAGAAGCCAATTGTACTGAAATGTAGTTATAAAATTTTTTAAAGTTCACAGACCGTTTGGATTATAATTTTTTCACTTTGTTTTCTTGCCTTTTTTTTTTCCAAATGAGTAATATGGAAATGTTTTGCATGATTTCACATGTATAATTGATATGTTGCTTGCCTTCTTAATGGATTGGGGAAAGAGTTGGAGGGAAAGAAAGAATTTGGAACCCAAAATTTAAAAAATGTTAAAAATAAATAAATAATAAAATTTAACAAATAGAAGTCACAAACCAGAGATTAATAACCAAACCTCTCCCTGATTGCTTATCATTTCAAGGAGGGGAGAGGGAAAGGAGGGAGGGATAGAATTTGGAACTCAAGAACTTTAAAAAAAAATTAAAATATTGTTTTAACATGTAATTGGGGGAAAATAAGATATATAATTTGAAAAATATTTTAAAAAAGAAAGCCAACAGCAAAATGAATGAGTGAATGAATGAATGAATGAATGACCAGCCTCTGACTTAGAGGAATGGAACACTTGTCTTTAGGGAAGGACAAAACAGGACTAGAAATAATGCCAGATGCCTCTTGGTGATGTTATTTTACACACATAAAGCAGCTTTCTTGCTAATGTGGCAAACCCAGAGAAAGATGTAAGAGTGAGATAGATCAGAAAGGACTGATTAGATTCTTAGCTCTGTTCCTCTTGGGCAAAACTTGGGCCAAGGCTGAAGTAATCTTAGAATCATGGGACATATACAGGAAGGGACCTTGGAGATCACACAAAGTACGTTGCCAAACCTTAAAGAGCTACATAAAATGTTACCTGTTATCATAGAATAATAGACTTTGAGGCTAGAGGTGGAAAGGACCTTTAAGGCCATTGAATCCAACTTCCCCTCCAAGCTCCCTCCTTCCCTGCCATTTTATAAAAGAGGAAACATCCAGTTGTTCCCCGCTCTCCTTCTTATAGAAGCAAAAACTAAGCCTTGGGGAGGTTATTATTGGCCAAATGTCACACAAGTGTTAAGCAGCAAGGCTGGGATTAGAATCCTCAAATCCAGGGCTCTTCTCCCCCAGCCTATGCTTGCCTACCATTGCCCAAAGTAACAATAGCCAGAGGAAAAGAGAGAAAATCAGTCTACCAGTCAGTTGCTTTATCTGCTCAACACTTGAGCAAAAACAACACTTAAACTAAAAGCTTTCACTTTGTAATAGGTTTCTGTGATTTTGTGGGGCGGGGGTCTCTACCTTTCTGTATAGAAGGTAACTATTTGGACCCCAACTATCTTGTTTGGAGTAACTGTGGACTCAAATACTTTGAATCAATTCTCTGGATAAGTCAGGTGGCCAGCTCCACTTTTGTTTGAAGTATTCAGGCCTGGGCTGTGGTAGTTTACTAGTTGAAGAAAATTGCCATAGTGAAGTGAGTTTTGTTTTTTTTTTCCCCAATTGTGTCTGATTCTTTGTTATCCCATTTAGGGCTTTCTTGGTAGAGATACTGGAGTGGTTTGCCATTTCTTTCTTCAGCTCATTTTACAGATGAGAAAACTGAAGCAAACAGGGTCAAGTGACTTACCCAGGGTCACATAGCTAGTAAGTGTCTAAGGCCAGATTTGAACTCAGGAAGATGAATCAACTAAACTATAGGCCCAGTACTCCATCCTCTACACCACCTAGCTGCCCTATGGTGAAGGGACATAAGCTGATTAAAACGGGTAAAGGTAGAGTTTTGTTTTGTTTTGTTTTTCTGAATTTACCATCTGTGAGGTCCTGTATAGATGAGATAATTGTGAGTTCCCAAGCTTCATGGTGGCTATCTAAGAATAGTAGATCATATGTGCCTAAGCCATCTGAATTCTAGTGGGTGGGCAGAGCTTCACTTGGGTGACCACAATCAGGGAAGTGGGGCACAGATACGGAGATGTAGAAAGGCAAAAGCTGCGGCCAATTAGGTTTAAAAAAAGCCCCAGTTTCTCTCCCAGTCTAAGGCCTCCATGTTGGATGTTGAGGTAAGTGTTTGGACAGGAAAAAGTACAAGAGAGCCAGACACCTTATCTTTGCGACCGAACATTTTGGCTCTAGAGAGTGTGGTGGTTAACTGAATTGCTTTTCCTGAGTGTCTGTGTTTTGTGTGTGCATTCCCTTGTGTTGCATTCCCCATAAAACCTTATAGGCCAGGCTGTGCTATAAGCTGCCTGAAGTCTTAGTCTGGGATAAGACACAGTTGAGTGCTAATGACTCTAAGTCATAAGGTGAGCAATAGATAGACTTACCTTCTGAGCCTTTCCCAATTCTCTTGCAAATATCTGTATTAAAGATTGCAGGACCCTGACAATCTGACCTCTCCAGTTCTCTTCATTGTAATACAGTTTATGCCTTTTTATTAACTCTCCCAGCAATGTCAACACTGTTATTTAGATTTATGAAAGAAATACATGCTGTTTCAACAATTACAAAGCTGATGGTGTTAGATCATAAACTGTCAACATGTGTGTCTTTTAGCAATCAAGGTTTTTAAACCCTTATTACATTTGTGTGATATGTGTCATACAGAATTAATTTTTATATTCTCTTATAAAAAACTCTAGTGGCACATGGACTGGCCAGTATCCAATTAAACAGTGGCATACCCCGCATAGGTGGAATGCTACCTTTTCTTTTGAAAGCCCATTTAATGAAGCTGTCTGTGAACTCATCACAGTTACTGGGTGGTATAGGAAAGGGAAATCCCGTCCTCCCAAAGGAAATGGTCGACTGTCCTTGCAGGGCTAGAGGGGCTCATAGAAGGGCCTTTTGCAACATATTAAACTGCACATAAGTAAACCCTTTTGATCTCAGTCCAGTTTGGACCATAAATATTTAGAAAGAATGATTATTTTAAAAAATGATCAGAGTTCTCCTTTTTTATTAGAGAGGATAGAATGCCTCTATGGAGATACCTGGATGGCATGAAATTACTTAAACCTTTTGCTATGTTATAACAATCTAGTAATGGTAGTTACACAACCTCACCTTCCCAACTAGTCCAAGAAATGCAGCCATCAAAATTCCAGAACCATTGTGAAACAGGGGCAAGGATTAGGGCTTTCTTAAAATACTCTCTTGGACATTGACTGCTCGGAAGCAATTTCTTCCCCTTGATATTATATACACACACACACACACACACACACACACACACACACACACACACACAAAATGATAGTATAATATATATTATGTATATTGATATCCTCCCCTCCAAAAAAAAGAGATCCAGCATTTCTTAGTGGACAAAATTAAGTTTTCAAAGTTAATTCTGAAACTATTGGAAACTATTTCTTCCCCTTGTTATCATATATATATATTTTATATATATTGATATTATATATATATATACATATATATATATATATGAAATATCCTCCCCCCCAAAAAAAGAGATCCAGCATTTCTTAGTGGACAAAATTAAGTTTTCAAGGTTAATTTTTTCAATTGATGTCTTTGCTCTTATAAATAACACAAAGGCAGGCTGAAGTTTCCCAATAAAAGTAATCTGTTAAGAATATTTCAGTGTTTGGGCTTGGACAGTGGTTGCCTCTGCTCAGTTAATGCCCCAATTGTACTTTAGTCACCTTGATGAATTACCATTTGCACTTTTGGAGAGAGTATCCATTTCTCTGAGGCCACTGATTAAAATGAAAAAAGCAAAGACTTTCTAGTCACTGAACCTGTCCCAAAGTGGAATGCCTAATCTCAGATGTTCCCTTTCTCAAAAAATGGTCAAGGGGAGGCTGGATGACCATTTATTGGGGATTTTTGTAGAGGGGCTTCCAGTGTGCACATGAACTGCTAGGTGCTAGGTGACCTCTAGGGACCTTTCTGAAGCTGAGATTCTATGATTCTATGATAATGGATTATGTTCCACATAACCTGTCCAAAAATCTTTCCCTTCCTGGGTACTGGATAGTAAATATATTGTAACAAAATGTCACCCTCCTCAGTCTCACTGGGATTGGCTTTTGAGGATTCTTAGGTTTAGCACATAGTAGGTACTTAATATACATCCCAAAAACTCAGGACTAGAAGGGACTTCAGAGGCCATCTAGTTTAATCTAGATTCCCTTTACAATGTAAATCACCTCACTTGTGGCTCCAAGAAGCTGTAGCATGTACAGCTGCCATACTCCAGTAAACCATTTCCACAGATGGGCTAAACCAAGTTAAGGGTAGCCAAAGAGCCTCAAACCTGTCAGTGAGTCAAGGGGATGTCCACCCCAAGTTTGTGAAGGCTTCCTGAATGGGCAGATGAACAATTTGTTCCAATGTCCATGAAGGTGGCTGAAACAGGTGCTGTGGAGCGCTTAAAGCTTGGACAAACATCAAAGATGCCAAGGTCAGCCACTGCATCCTGGGCCATCGACAGTCATCTTGACTTTTGTCTTGCCACTGGACTTTGATGACTCTGGAAGAGAGAACGAGGCTGATGACTTTGTGCAATTCAGCCTCACTTAAATCCAATTCATGCTTGAGTCAAGACATTACCCTGTGACATTATTGGTCCTCTTCTAAAACGAAGGACAAACAACAATAGCTATCACTCATATAATACCTTAAGGTTTGCAAAGAACTTTACAAATCTTATTTCATTTCTCCTCATAATAATCCTGGGACATAGGTGCTATTATGATCTACATTTTTCAGATGAGGAAACTGAGGCAGATAGTGGCTGTGTGACTTGCCCAGGGTCATGCAGAGAATATGTGTTTAAGGTTGGTTTTGAGCTCAGGTCTTCCTGACAACAGGTCTGGCATTCTATCTACTGTTCCACCTGGCTGTCTCTGAAGGTCATCCAGTTTTTCCTTTAAAACCTCTAGCGAAGGGGAACCCACTAACTTCTAAGACCTACCATTCCACTTCGAAATAGTTCTCATTGTTAGGAAGTTTCCCCTGACATCAAACCAAAATCTACCTCTTTGCAATTTTCACCCCCAGGTCCTAGTTTTCCTCTCTCTCTCTCTCTCTCTCTCTCTCAATTCCTATTCTACCTGACAGTCCTTCAAATATATGTACTCAGCTATCTTGTTAATAATAATAGCTAACATTTATACAGTTCCTATTATGTGCCAGACACTACACTAAATGCGTTACAAATATTCTCATTTAATCCTCACAATAACCTTAAGAGATAGGTGCTAATATTAACTCCATTTTACAGTTGAGGAAACTGAGTCAGATAGAGGTTAAGTGACTTGCCCAGGGTCACACAGATAGTAAGTATTTGAGGCTGGATTTGAACTTGAGTCTTCCTGACACAAGACCCAGGGCTGTGTCCACTGCGTCCCTGCCTGCTCTTTCAAAATCTTCTCTTCTCCAGGCTAACTGACCTCATTTTCTCCAGTCATTCCTCATATGGCAGGATCAAACCCTGGCACCATCCTGGGCATTGCCCTTTGTAAGTCTTCTCTAAAATGTCACCCCTAGAATTGAGTGCAGTACGCTAGATGTGATCTGACCAGGGTAGAGTGCCATGGGACTTCATTTCTCTAGACATGGACATTATGACTCTGTGAATGCTGTCTGGTATTATTTTAGCTTCTTCAGCTTATGGTTTGCAGACTCCACACTTTTTTCTTTCTTTCTTTCTTTTTTTTTTTTTTAAAATGGGTACTCTTTGCCCTTCCATCCAGTAGCACCTCTCCTGTTCTCCCCAATCTTCCAAAGATTGTTGTTGATTCATATTGAGCTCAAGGTCAACTAAAATCCCTGGCTCTTTTTCACATAAACTGCTGTCTAGCAATTCCCCAATCTGAGGCAGGTAGGTGGTGCAGTAGTTCTGGACTTGGGGTCAAGAAGACTTGAGTTCAAATCCTGCCTTAGACACATTAGCTCTCTTTAGCTAGCTTAAACTTAGCTAGTGTACTTTCCATTTCTGTAAAATAGAGATAATAATAGCACCTACCACATCCCGTCCCAGGATTGTTATAAGGATGAGAAATGTTTGTAAAGTGCTCTGTTAAACCTGAAAGTACCATATAAATACTGTTATTATTATTTTGTATTTGAAAAGTTGTTTTGAATCCAAATGTAAAATTTTATATTTATTCCAATTAAATCTAATTTTATTAGATGCATTCAGCACAACGTTCTAGCCTCTCAGATCATTTTGAATACTGACTCTGTCATCTGTCATCCAGCATGCTAATTATCTCTTCTTGGCCTATCTTCTGAAAATTTGATAAGGTTGCCATGGGATAAGGTTGATATTGATAAGGTTGCCTGCCATTTATATGCTTATTCATGTAACAGATAAAATGTTGGATGTTCTAAGGTCAGGCACAAATCTTTGGAGCTCTGTACTATAGATCTCATATTAAAGGACAGTACTATTTGGGTCTGGCTATTCAACCACTTTCAATTACACTCAATTATAATCCACATCTAGCTTACATTTCTGTCCTGGACAGAAAAGTAGAGTGAGAGATGCTGTCAAATGCTTAGCTAAAACCTAGGTACACTCCATGTACAGCATTCCCCTGATCTATCAGGCCAGTAACCATGTAAAAAAAAAGGAAAAAAAGATCCATGCCAACTGTTTGTGATTACTGCTTCCTTTTCTGGACGATTGCTGACTGTTCTGTTAATAATACCTCCTAGAATTTTGCCAAGAATCATAGTCAAATTCTCTGGCTTGTGGTTTGCAGACTCCACACTTTTTTCTTTCTTTCTTTTTTTTTTTTTGAAAATGGGTACTCTTTGCTCTTCCGTCCAGTAGCACCTCTCCTGTTCTCCCCAATCTTCCAAAGATCACAGACTGTAGCTCAGTCATCATATTTACTAGTTCTTAACTACATATTGAGGGACATCTAGGTGATACAGTGGATAGAGTGCTGGGCCTTGGAGTAGGGAAGACTCATCTTCCTGAGTTCAAATCTGGCCTCAGACACTTACTATCTGTGTGACCCTGAGTAAGTCGCTTCATCCTGTTTGCCTCAGTTTCCTCATCTGTAAAATGAGCTGGAGAAGGAAATGACAAACTGCTCCAACATCTTTGCTAAGAAAACCCCAAATGGGGGCATGAAGAGTTGGACATGACTGAACAACAACAACAAAAAAAAACAAAAACTACATCTTGAGATATATTTAATCTAGTTTTGGTGACCAGCTCAAGAAGGACCTTTAGGTACTCTCTTAGTGTCTTATATCAGGTAGCAATTCTCTTTTAGCCATTTTGTGTTTTTTCCTTTCCATTCCAAAAAGAAAACATAAGCAAAATAGTTGCTGAGCAGTTCTCCTTTCTATCAGCTGTTATGTTCACCCCATCCACCAAGAACAGCGGTTCTCTCATTTCTTTGAGCCTCTCCTTTCTGATTTTTAAAATCAGTTTAGCAACCCATTTGCCCTTTGGATATCCTTAACATCACTTGCCAGGCTCATTTATAACATCACCTACAGCCCATTCTGAATTTGAGAGCTACTAACACTATTCCTGTAAGAGGCAGTGTGGTTTAGTGCATAGATTGTTGGATTTGGAATCAAATGATGTCATGCGAAGTGTCCCAAAAATATTAGTGCAATTTAAAACTTTAATAGCTTTTCAAAACTTTTAAAGCTTTAAACTGTTATTTTAAACTAGTAATACAAAATTGTACTAAGACTATTAGGACATCTTGTATATGGTCAGTGCTTTACAAACTTTAAAGTAATATGTAAATGCAGGTTTTCTTGATTGGGGTAGGGTGGGGAGAAGGGTGGAGTTGGTCCAGTCTTGTGATTTCATTAATGAAGAGAACATCAGTGAGGAGACTCCCTTGAAAATGCAGATTGCCAACTGGTCTCAAATTTATGATCTTAGAGAGTTACCTGGGTCACTGAGAGGTTAAGTAGTGTGGCCATGGTCACCCAGAATGTGTCACAGCTAAGACTTGAACTTAGATCTTCCTAGCTCCAACGCTGGGTTTCTATCCACTGTACCACATTGACTCTTATAAGAATAGTGTCATGAACACTCAAGTTTGGAATGAACTGAGGCAGGAATGGTGATGGTAGCAAAAGGATGTTTTTACAGGACCATGCCATGCTTTTGTCTTCATGCTCTATTACCTATCCTTGCTTCTATCCTCTGTAAAGAACTTTTTTTTTTTTTGAGGCAATCGTGGTTAAGTGACTTGCCCAGTTAGTGTCTGAGATCACATTTGAACTCAGGTCCTCCTGACTCTAGGGCCAGTGCTCTATCTACTGCGCCACCTAACTACCCCTTTAAAAGACTTCAAAAAATATAAGTTTGTTAATGAGTTCCCTATGTATACACATTCATCTCTTTGGACAACTCCATCTTTTCTTCCTCACTGGAATTGTTTCTCATTTTGCACTTTCCTGCCACCATGTATTTGTGCACATCATTCTCCATCGCTGGAACAAACTCCTTCTACCTCTGCTTGTTGAAATCTTTCCCTTCCTTATGGACACATTTCAAGTCCCACTGCTCCCATGAAGTCTTTATGGATGCCCACAATCCTTTCCTTCTTGAATTTCTCTCACCTCTTTGCTTGCTTTCTCTAACCCTAATTTGTCATTAGGGTTATTTGTGTATCTCATTCTCCTCCTAGATGATCAACTCTTCCAGGAACTCCATATTTTTCTTTATCTTTGTGTCCTCCTACATAGTCTTTTCAGAATTTCCTTCTTAATAAGATCTTCCCGTTCCTCTTGGACTGACTTCTCTGTGGAAGTTTAGGCCACAGGATTCTGTCTAGAGTGATGGCACAGTATAGTGGGCACAGTGCTGGATTAGGAGGGAGCAGGAGTGTGCTGGAGCCAGCTCCAACCTGCTTGAATCAGCTCTCTAGCCATTGTTAAAATTTCTGCATTTAGACCTCAGAAATCTTAGCAAAGACTACAGATCAGGACTTGATTTATTGTTTTGTTGATTGTTCAGACTTAAGAAGTGATTAAGAAAATGTTAAAAACATGGATTAATCTTAAAAGTGTGCCCTGCATACCTTTTTTTTTTCTCCTGGAAAACTGGTTGTTAAACATTTACCAGCATGTCACTGGATTAGGAGCCAGAAGACCTGGGTTTGAATCTTACATCAGATAGTTTCTTATATCTGGGAGGAACACCATGACAGGGTTCTATTCTTTCTCTATCTTTAACTGAATATCCTAATGGAAATATAATTGATTGGGAGTTAGAAGACCTGGCTTCTCATCTCCACTCTCCACTGATCTTGTGACCTTAACTTTCCTTTCTGTACCTCATTGTCCTCAGCTGTAAAATGAAGGGATTAGGCTAGTTGATTTCTAAGAGACTTTTGGCATTCTATGTTCTAAATTCTAAGGCACCTAATCTTCTATTTTTTAATTTTTTTAACCCCTTTGGGGGCATCTTTAGCATATAAAGCAACAAGCACATAAAGTCTTCGGTTTCCCTTAGTTTTCTCCAGGTCCTCCAGTAGCTTTGATAATAGCCTCAATTGTCTCCCTCCCACCAGGTAACTTTGCCCAAGAACTCTTAAGGAGAGTTTCACTTTGAGGTGGGCTGGGATAAGTTGGGGGAGGTCAAAAAACAAACCCATTCAGTTGAATAAAATAACTAAACATGCATAATAGAGAGCTGCATTTTATTTACAATCAATCTTCTCTTTTTTCTGTTCTGCTGCATGTAGAAATGCTCATTTTATTTCCAGTTTGTTAAGTTCAGGATAAAAATAAATAAATTAAAAATTAAAAAAAAACAAAAACAAAAACAAAACCCCACTAATTGTAATGACAAAAAGAGAACTAAAAAAAGAAGAAAGGCTCAAACCAAAAGACATATGTAATGCAAGGCTTTTTTAGCTTTTGAAAGGCATGAATCACTCCATTATATAACTGATTACTAGTTAATGGGTTGGTTTTGTGTGTGTGCTTGTTTTTACCACACACCCCAGTACCTGGATTCTTAAGTCTTTTAAGCTCAAGGAGGACCTAATCCATTTGGCCGTCATTCCCTACATCATAGATGTGAGAAGCTGTGGTGATGGGGGCTGTGTGAGTGGTATGCAGGGTCTTGAATACCAAGATAGGAGGAGCAAAGTCCTGGAAAGAAGTAAAGACTGCCCTTCCTGATAATCAGAATACATAAGGGAACTGAGTCATCGGAAGGACTTGCAGCGATGGCAGTTTGGGTGTTTTCATGTCTAATGACTCGCCAAGTTCCAAGACTCTTCTCCAAAATCCCCTGCCCCCACCCTGCAGCATTAGAAGCATCCTAATGGCTCCCTCGGATTTTCAGCCGCATGTATGAATAACCTTTAACTTGCCCCTGTCTAAACATTCCAAACATGTCCAGTATACGGTAATTTTTGCATTGCTTCTCATTACTCATAAGGTACATTAGGTGGACACTGAAGGATGAATTATTCTTTTCAGCAAAACATTTTTGCGGAGTAAGTAAATTTATCTTACAGGGAAAGTAAAAGGAAGAAATATGGCATTAAAATGTGCAGATCTGAGTTGAACACATCTCTCTTTTACAGGGAAACCATGATTTAAGTGCACTCTATTAGTAATGTTTAATAAAAGCCATAATTCAGATTGTCAGGTGGAGGCTGTGAGCATTGAAACTAGGATTTGGGGGAAAACGACATGGACATTTTTCAGGAGAGTAACTCTTTTTAAACCATTTGTCTGGGAGCCTAAATTAGCTTTGAAGCCTCCTTTATCTTTTTTTTAAAAGGCAATGATACAGCAATTATGCCGTATCAATTAATTTTGGCTACAGCAGGCTAGGGTATGGATAGGGGAAAAAGGTTTAAGGAGAGTTCACAGGAAAGGAAAGATAAAAGAAAATGGATTTTGTGCAAACTCAGCCAGTTTGGGTGCTTGGATGAGGCTTAGAAAAAAATGACCCCAGACCCCAAGGAGACAGTTCTTAAAATATCTATATTTTCTGATTGGCTGGGGAGTGTAGCTTGGGTGTTTGCTCTGTGACCTTCTCTGTGGGGGGGACACTGGACCCCACAATAAGTTAGAAGGCCCTCCAGGGAGTACTGGTGGACAACAAACTGGGAGTAGAGAGGGAGATGAGGGAGAGAAAGGCCCTTCTTTTCCTTTGGCCAGAGCTTTCTTGAAATGTTCACGGAGAGGAGGACTGATTTACTAAAAAAATAAAAAATGTTCTACATTTCCCCTCACTTTTCTGGAGCGAATGCCTATTCCCAAACCGATGACTGCTTTCTTTCTCCCCTTGCTGCTTTGTTGTACTCAAGCAAATGTTGAGACTTGGGATGTGGCAATATTGTAGGCCGTCCACTCTGCCACCCTTCAACAAGGACAGAGCCAGAGCTAACAGGCAATTTTAGCCTAGGGCAGCAAGAAAAAACACCAGCATCCTCTTCAGGTGCTCCTTGGGTGCTTTTATACAGCTGTTTGGTTTTTGACCCTTGTGAAAGTAGGATGAGGTTTTTGTCTGTTTTTTTAATTTACTCACACTGGTGGCATTAGGGATATGAATTAGAGCCCTGGGCTCTAGTTCATGCTTTGACACTATTTGCATAACATTCCTTAAGTCATTTCACTGCTCTGAGTCTCAGTTTTTTCATCTAGAAAATGGGGAGAGGTGTGGACCAGATGAGATGTTCAAATGGATTGTGACTAAAGCTGTTTCCTCCCTTTTCTCATTCCTTTGTGTTCAGTATAGGGGTGTAGCCGAAAGAGAGCCGGATCTTAGAGGCTCCTGATTGAATCCAGGGTTGAATCCAGGCTCCTGAACTTGTTAATGGTGTGACCATGAGCTAGTTACTAAACCTCTCTGAGCTCAAGTGTCTTCACTTGCAAAATGAGGGAAGTAACACTTGCACTCTTGCCCTCACAGGGGTATTGTGATGGAAATGCTACATAAAAATGAACTATAATAATGATTACTATTACTATTAATAATACACTGCTGAATCTCTGGCCTGGGACAGCCACCCACTCTCTAGTTGGGAATTTTTCTCCTTCTAATGGATTATTAATTGAGGACATGAGTCAATGCCTCCATAGCTGTAAAGAGTCAAGGTGAAGGCCAAGGTGATTCTGACTAGTGGGACATGATCATTGTCTTCAAGTATTTGAAAGACCTTCATGTGAAAGAGGTTTTGGATTTGTTCTACCTGGCCTCTGGGGCAGAACTTAAATCAATGAATGGAAGCAGCAGAGGCTAGTGTAGGCTTGACAATTAGAGCCAGCCCACAGGACCATGGCTGGCTCATGGAGGCAGCAGGTTTTCCTTCTCTGGAGGCCCTTCAGTGGAGCTTCCATGTTGTAGAGGGGGTCCTTTCTCAGGAACAGGTTGGATGAAATGGACTCTGATGTCGTTTCCAACCTCTGAAATTCTGTGTTTGCTGGAGCCTCTGGGGAGGTCCTGATTTGGCTTTCTGAGAGTTGACTTCTTAAGAATTTTTCTCCTAAAGTAGATACCTGTCCTTTGGAATTTGAAACGAAGGCACTTCTCTCACCTCGTGTTACCTAGGGGGTGGAAGATGTCTTTTAGAATCCTCAAGATTTACCCTATGTCCACTAAGTCACACTGGCTGCTTGAGCTGAAAAGCCAAGTCCAATTCTTTCATTTTACAGATGAGAAAACTGAGACACTTGCTCAAAGTAAGGTCATTAGTTCCCTAACTCTCTTCTGTGACTGTCCCAGTTTATTTGTGATATTCAGAACTGAACGTCAGAGCAGAAATTCAAACATAGGCTAGGTCTTCTGATCCCAAATCCAATGCTCTTTTCACCATTCCAGGCTAAGTTGTTATGATAACAAGTTCTTAGTAAATATTGAAATATTTTCCCTTTGGATTTAATTTGCAAGAGAAAAGACTGATTGTTGTATTTGACAAATGGCAAGCAAGTATAGGGTTCATGAGAAGATGTCAAAGAAAAAGCACCGGATGGACTAGATCCAGTCAAAAGACAAGGGTCCAAGTGCCCATTTTGCCACATACTTTCTCTGTGATTTTGGGGTTGATAATAATACTTGTAGTAACCACAGGGTTGTTACGAAGATCAAATGAGATAATGTATGTAAAGGAGAGGAGGGAATGCTGTCAAGGGGATTACTGTTCAGGTATGGGTTGCTCTAGATGACCTCTGTGGTCCCTTCCAATTCTAAGAATCTGTGATTCTGTGATCTCCACATCTTTGTTTTTCATTAGCACTTGCCTGGGATTTCTCCTTAGCAAACCTTAAATAACCATAAATAACCATTAATATCAGCTATTATTACTATTGTTACCTGTGTGACCTTGGGCAAGTCACTTAACTTCTCTCAGCCTCAGTTTCCTCATCTGTAAAAGGAGAGGGGTCAGACTAGATGACCTCTAAGATCTCTTTTGGCTATAAATCTATAGTCTGTTAGGAGGCATAGGAATTGGCAATTGTTTTCAGTTAGCCCTGACCTAGACGATGCTGGCAAGGGAAAAATGATCAGTGCAATTTGCCAGTCACTCTTCAATTAAACCCTCTTTAAACTTTAAAGCGATACTTAAATAGAGTTTTATGGAGCTATTATTTTCTCTCTAACCTGAGGTGGAGTAATCTTTCTGAGACATTTTAAAGGTTAGGCAAACAATTAGGATGCAATTCACCAGGCCCTCTAATATTTCACTTACCATCTATAAATACAAATGATAATGTCCATAAACAGCCCCTCCTTTTTCCCCACTTGGGCTCAAGTCCAGCTATTCCCCAATAGAGGCCCTCAGCTGCAGCCAGGCTGCTCCCTTCACTGTCCACCACCCAGAATACGCCAGTAGTCACACCTTTGCTCAGGTAGCGCCCCCTTGCCCTACAATCCTCTCTTCCCTTTTGCTAAAGTTCAACTTCTTTCAAGATTTAGCTCCAGGGTCACTTTTCAGGTAGCTTTCCTTGATCATTCCAGATCACACTGATCTCTCCCACCTCTGAACATGGAGAGCTGACCACACACCTTTTGACACTCAAGGGTGACTTCTGCATTTCTAACTGGACTGTGAGTTTTCCAGTTTGTGGGGACCACATTTTCAGCATCTCTGTTCTCTCCCACTGGGAAGAGCATAGACTTGAAATCATGCATTATCACCTTGATAGGAGCATAGATTTAGAACTTGAAGGGACTAAGATGAGGCCATGTATTCCAACCAGGTAGCAGAGATGGCATTCAGAACCAGGTCCTCTGATTTCTGAATGCAGTACTATTTCCACAGCTTCCACATATTTCCCTATTGCCTTTTAATCAAAATATTCACTTCTGATATTAGTGTTCAAGGTCTTTCATGAACTGGTTCCAACCTACCTTTCTGAGCTTCTCCACATAATATTTGTCTTTATGTATTATTCCATGTTCTAACCAAACTGGGATATTACCCATCTCATGTTCTTATTCCTTGCTCAGGCCTGTGCTTTTGCTCATACTGTCTCCCGAGACTGAAGTGAACTCTCTTTGTCTCCAAGTCTGGGTATTGAAAAGCCTCCTTTCTGTCAAGGGCAAACTCAGGTATGCCACACCTCATCCATGAAGCTTTCCCCAAGTACCTTTTCCTTAGCTAAAAATGGCTCTTGCTAGTTACGGGACCAGAGGTGAGTCACTCAGTTTCTCTACTACACTCATTCAGTGAGTGTATGTTCAGGTCTGGACATCACATTTGAAAAAGAGCATTGATAAAACTGGAACAGTCACAGAAGAGGGTGCTTAGAGAACTAATGACCTTGCCATTGATAGAACAGGTGATAAAGATCCTGGAGAAGAGGAGATTTAGGGGAAGGTGATTGATGTCTTGTGTTGACAGGATTGTCATGTGGAGAGGGGTTAGACTTGTCCTGTCTGGCCTTACAGGGCAGAACTGGGAGAACTGGGGGAAGCTTCAAAGAGGCAGATTTAAGTTCAAAAGAAGGAAAAACTTTCCTAACAATGAGAACTGACCAAAAGTGAAATACACTGCCTTCAGAAGTAGTGAGCTTCCAATCAGTGGAGGTCTTTATAGGAAGGCTAGATGACCTCTGGGGTTCATTCCAACTCTGAGAGTTTGTGATTCTTCAACCTTTCACATTTCTTATAGTCCAGCTAATTGGCACATTAGATAGAACACTGGCCCTGGAGTCAGGAAGATCTGAGTTCAAATCCCACCTCAGACAGCTGTATGATCCTCAGTTTCTTCATCTGTGAAATGGGGGTAATAATAGCACCTATCTTAAGGGGTTGTTGCGAAGATCAAATGAGATCATAATTGTAAAGCATTTAGCACATTGCCCGAGTAAATGCTATATTAATGTTAGCTACAACAATAATAATAACAATTAAGTATTATTATCATTAGTTAATGATTTCTGGGCAAGGGTGTGTGGAAGAAGGAAGCCCAGTGCATCACCATGCCCTTCACCCCTCTCTGCTCCCAGTCAGGACTGATCAGGAGCTCCCCACCTGTTTTTTCCTACCCATAATCTGCCTGTGATATGAAGGTAGAATCATAAATGACAGATGTGTAAACTTTTGCATGGAGCAATGCCAAGAGTTTGCGTACTTACACAGTGCAGCCATAAATATTAATGTGATGCAAGATTTGAAGCTTCACCAGCTGGATCCTCTCTCAGGGGAAAGCCCCACTATTTATATTCGTAGTAATGAGCAAGCTGTTATTATTTAATCAGTCTGTTTGAGAAGGCTTTGGAATAAAGGGCTTGCTGCAAATTAGAGAGCAGCAGAACCATATTTGGAGCTCCTGGAGAGCTACAGAGGCAGCGAGCATGGGTAGCGTAGTGGAAAGTGTGCTGGCCTGGGAGACAGCAGAGGCTGCCATGCAAATCATGCTTCTGACACTTATTAGCTATGTGACCATAGGCAAGTCACTTAGCCCCACTGAGTTCCACTTTTTTCAGCTGTTGAATAAAGCTATTAATCCCTATAGTGCCTACCTCACAAAGTTGTGAGGTGTAAATGAGACAATTTGTCTATCAGTCCAACATTTATTAAGCACTTATTCTGTGCCAGGCTAAGCCCTGGGGATACAAAAAAGTTGGGGGGAGCACTGTCCCTGCCTTCAAGGAGTTCATAATCTAATGGGGACACAACATGTATATGTGTATGTATGTATATAACAAAGTGCACTAAGACTTTTGGGAAATCTTATACAGTGACAACTACATAAAGCACTTTGCAAATTTCAGTGGTTAAATTTATTTCAGTCTTCATGGACAGCTTTTCTAGCCATTCCAAAGCTAGGGCCATTGCCAACAGTCCCCTGTGATACTTACACAGAACTTAATTAAGAAGAAAATCCCCTGAGGAATGCATGTGGACCTCCCTTTACTGTGCAAAGTTTACCCAGCAGTTGTGGTCCTGAATATATTGTGTGCAAGCTGAATTTTTACACATCAAAATCCTTTTTTCCTTAATAGAATATTATTCTCTCAGAGAGATTTTCATCCTATTTGCTGATGGATATTCAATTGGTTATTGTTCCTGATGATTAAGATCTAAGCTCTTCCTGGAAGATAGTTAATCATCTCTACTATTTCTCCTTCAAAAGATAGTGATTTCATGGGTGTTTGGTATTACTCCACCCCCTCATGCATGGCAATCCTTCCATACCTTGGGAGATGGTTTCATGAGGTATCATAGCTTCAAAATACCCATCTCTAGTGGCCCATCTTATGGTTATGAGCTAGTCCTATGTCTCTCTTCTAACTATAATCCTGCACATAATGCAGTCCTTCTGCACTTAATTTGGCTGGACCTCCCCCATGACAGACAAACTTTCAAGATCTGGGCACCATACCAATAACCATACCAAGCCTTTCCAGGCTGGTAGGAATTAACAAAACTTGTGCTCCATGTGCAAAGCCTTTGCAAACCCAAGGTCATCACCAAGGCACAATGAAACTTGGAGATATTTTGCAGAAAAGTTTCCTGTAACCTCACACAAACAAGAAACACATAGATAAATCGTAAAGTGAGTAATCTCACCTCCCACCCCCAGCCCATCTATTTGTTAAGCTTGGGTTTTGTCATATGTTCTACTGGGGTCATTGGAAACATATCACAGCTTTTCCTAGAATGCAAGGATCAAAAGAAGAAGGGAAATGCTGGGGCAAGAAGTGACTCCTGAGAGTTTGGGGGTAGGGAATTTCTGGTTGCATTTCAGCAGAGTTGCAGCATGCTGCATGTATCAAAGGGTCCTGCCTGGGTATCAGTATTGTGTCTGGGGTCTCATTAACAGAACCAAATTTCTTCCTCATAGGATCTAGGGAATGGCAAAGTGCTTTTGCAAGAAGTTTTTGTAGAAACACCTATCTCTTCCTGATGCAAGCTTAATGTGCTGGGTGGCTTAGAGGAGGCAGAATAACAATAACAAACATTTATATAGTACTTACTATGTAGCAGATACCATGATGAACACTTAACAATTATTATCTCATTTAATCTTCATGACAACCCTGCAAGGTAGCTGGTATTATTTTACAGATGAAGAAACTCAGGCAAACAGAGGTTAAGTGACTTGTATAGGGTCATAGAGTAAGTGTCTGAGGTTCGATTTGTACTCAAGTCTTCCTGACTCTCGACCCAACACTCTATCCACTGCACCACTTAGCTGCCCAGGAGCCTGGCTGTGGACCCTGCCCTACAGGGTTGCTGCTGTAGTTCAGCATTCACATTCTGTGGGAGCTCAGCCTGCGGCTGGTGACAACGGCAAGTGCTTAATGACCCAGAGCTCAATATTTGAATAAATTATCCTCCTTCATTGTCTTTAGTTCTCAGTAAAAAGCATCTATTCTGGCAAATGATTTTGCTTTTCCCTTTGAAATCTTAATTAAAGCCGGTTTGAAAGTGATTTAGATTGGGGGTGGCAAGGGGGGGGGGGAGAAATCATGAATATTTAACTGAGTTAAGGGCAGATTTAATTATCTCTGCCTTTGTCCTGTCTGGCTGTAAGTAGTAAATTACCTTGCCTGGAAAATCTAGGTGTAATTGCAAAATTGCTACCTGGGATAATGAAAGACATTTATAGCATCTTCCTCCTGCATCTTCCCTAGGTCTCCAGTGTTGTTACCTGTGTCTTTCTTTTCTAAATCAGCCCATACAAATTCCAAAGTGAGCTTGCCTGTGTAAATACTGCCTCCACTGATCAGTTCACCAATCAGCAGCATAGCTTTCTCTACTTAAAAACTTGGGTAACAGACAAGTATTTTAACTGCTTTGGAAACAGGACAGAAAAGTCCTGGGCTGAAGATTCCCTTTGGTGCAGTGCAGGGATGAGCTTGGGAGTGGGAAGAAAAAAGCCAGGGGAAACTTAGCCAGGTGACCTGGAAGAGTGGAGAGAAACCTGGATATGGAGTCTGAGGACCTAGCTCAGCATTCTGGCCCTGCTACTTGCCAACTGTATGGGCAGGTCCTATATCTTGTGAAGTCTCAGTTTCTTCATCTGTAAAAGGAGAGGTTAGGACTAAGTGATTTCTAAGGTCTCTTCCAGCTCTCCAACTGTGATCTTGGTTTGGAAATAATAATTTACTAGAAATAGTGCTTAAATAGTACTCTAAGGTTTGGGGAAAAAAACCCTTCTGCCCACATTGTTTTACCTGAGCCTGACAACAGATCGCCCTGTGGGTATTTGGCATCTTTATTATTCCCCCCCCCCCCCCACTTTACAGAAAAAAAAGCTGAGGCTTAGAGAATAATTCACTTAAGGTCACATAGCAAGTCAATGGATGAGCGGGGATTCAAACCTAAGCTGTTGTTTTGGGGTATTTTTAACCCCAAGTCAGTGCTTTTCCTATTTCATTAAAGATGTTTTTTGTTTGTTTTAAGAAAGGCCAAAACCCTCTCAGAGATGAAATGGAAAGGTAGAAGCAGTGGTGGGGATTAGGGAGCTATCAAATATCTCCTGTCCCAAATTATGCCATTCTCTGAAAGGCCTTGTAGACACAACTGCCAGAAATGGAAAAATATGAAAACTGTGCTGCTCTTTGGTGGTATGTACGGTGACAGATGGAATCTTATTTTCCTGGCCCAGGAGAGCAAAGGGATGGGAGAGACAACTGGAAACAGTCCATTGACGTGTAAAGGGGACTCTGCAGGGTATGGAGATGGGACCTCAGAGCAGGATCAAGAGTGAAAACCTCTTGAGGACAGGCATGATATAAATATGCCCACACCCCATTGAAAGAGCTAGGTGGCATAGCGGATACAGTACTGTACTAGAAATCAGGATAAACTGAATTAGAATCCTGCTTTAGATCCTCACTAGGTGTGTGATCCAGAGCAAGAGAATTAACCCCACAGAACGACAGGGTTCCATTTGTAAAATGGGGATAATAACAGCACCTATCTCAGAGGGTTATGTGAGGATTAAATGAGCTAATAATAAGAGCTAGCATTTACATAGTGCTCTAAGGTTTGCAAAGTGCTTTAAATGGTATCTCATTTCGGGGCAGCTAAGTGGTGTCGTGGATAGAGTTTTGGCCTTGGAGTCATGAGGACCTGAGTTCAAATTTGACCTCAGACACTTGACACTAAGCTGTGTGACCTTGGGCAGCTCACCTAACCACGACTGCCTCACCAAAAAAGCAAAAAAAAAATGGTATCTCATTTGATTCTCACATCAACCTTGTGATAGGTTTTATTATTATCCCCATTTATCAATGAGGAAACTGAGGCTGAAAGAGCTTAAGCAACTTGCCCAGGGTCTCACAACTTGTAAGTGTCTGAGGCAGGATTTGAACTCATGTTCCCTTACTTTAGGTCCAATGCTCTATCCTCTTAACACTCTTTGAAAAGGACTGGGGTATGTTTGTATGTGAGTCTCCCTCCAAGATGTGGATCTTCTTATTGGGCCTACTGAGTTGATCTTCGTTGAGATCCTACGGAGATCAAGTTCCAGATTCTAGTTCAATAATTGAAAATTTATTGACCACATAATATATATCTAGCCTTGTGCTAGGTTCTCTGGGAGATAAAACGAAAAGCATAAAGCTTCCTGTGTTTAAGGTATTCACAGTCTTGTTAGGGGAGAATCAGCTCCACGTTAAAAAAAAAAAAAAGACCACATTAAAATACAAAGTGGCCTTGGATAAGCACCCATTTTCCAGGATGGCTATATTGGATGGGTGGAAGATCTAAAACTAGTCATTTTGGGCCCCGGGACAAACTTTACAAAATGCATACCTAGGTCAGACTGAACGAAGGGTGCTCTGCAATTCTTAACTTCAAAGGGCTATATATAGGATTACTATTATTATCCTTAGTACCTAATGCAGTCTTGCAGTCTCGTGCTCACAGAGTGCTGCTTGTTGAGCTGATGAGGGTGAAGAAGTACAATTTGGAAGCCTTTGATGAAACCCAGTTCTTTTCTACCTGCTGTGACAAGCATTCCTTAAACATTTGCACTCCTGCTCAAGTGGTGAAAGGAGCCCAGAGGCTGACCCATAAAAGCCCTAATTCACTCCCACACGCCCTCCTACCCCACCCTCAAAGCAAAGTATTTAATTGATTTTTAAATGCTCATTACAATTATACACATTTTCTCAGCTTCATTACCATTGTCTCCACGAGCGGGCTTTTTCTTCTATTAAAGGTAATTTGTAGTGAAAATCATGCTGTTGCCCTATCAAAACATGGGGCCCTTGGCTGGGCTAGCAGCCTAACGTCCACTTCCCCAGCCTGCGTCTTACTGGAGAGAAGCAGCTGCCCGAGGAAGGGAAGAAATAGCTTCCCTTGGTTCTTCCGCACTCAGCGCTTTCTGAGGAGCTCATTGTCATCCTAAGACACATTTTCAGCTTCCTGGGACTAAAGCATGAGACAAGAAGATGCAAGCGCCACTGATTCACCTCCGGGAATACTTTGGAGAGATCAAAAAATGCTGGTGTGCAAGCTGTTTCCTGTGGGAGGAGCGGGCCAGCGCAATCAATCCACGAATGCATTGTAAAATCAATGCTCTGTATAATTAGGGCACTCCAAGGGTAAAGAAAAATTCTTCTTCGTGTACAACAGGGCCCTTGAAGACCAGAGATCTGACAAGACCCTGAACAAACACATTTTAAATAAGGTTCCTTGGAAGGTACTGTATCTCTAGGCAGATTGCTGAACAACCCTTTTGTCTTACCGACCACTAGGATATTATTGAAACCTTTCTACCTTCTCACAGGTTGACCTGAGGGTGCGTGTGGAGGAGGGGGAGTCTGCCCTCGCCTTGGAATAATAGCTACTCAGTGAACTACATTTGATTCTCCAGGGAGAGATTCTTGTAGGGGCAAGGGCAGTTTGCTACCCAGAGCCCATTGCCATCAGCTATACCCAGTAGTCAATTTCATAAGTGTGTTTCAGTGTCTTAGGACTTCTGAATGTAGGAGTTTGGGGACCTTTGATAGAGGAATGCATAAGAGAAAGAGTAGGGTTCAGGATGCGTCTAGGACACAGTTGTCAATGACCTCAATGACATAGAGTCATCATTTTCTGGCAACATTGTGTGTTCCAAGCCTAAGACCTCAAGCAGCCTACAGCACAGAACAATGCAGGAGTTTTTACACAGGGAGGATCAACACAGGGGAACACACAGACACATTAAAAAAAAAAGCCAAGGTAATTAGACTCCCCAAAGCTTCACTGCTTTGACAAATAAGGCTCTTTCTCTTCTTCACCACCCCCTTAAACAGGAACAGAAGCTTGGGGTTTCTCTGATTTGATTTACTCTTTTCGTGGAGTCTGGGAGATCAGGGGAGAGGCTACAACTCCTGTTGAACTTATGGGCAATAGTTGCTGCCATCTTTTCCCCATATTGCCTTGATTTCCTGATTGTGATGTGTTAGTGATGTTGTGGTTAGAGCACTATTTCCCCATTCACATGTGTTTCAGAAAAACAAAACAAAACAAAACAAAAACAATCAGCCTATCCTCTACATGGGAGAAAAATCGCTGAATGCTCTAGGTGCCTTCTTTGCTTTGCCTTGATAGAGTGTGACACCCTTTCAAGGGGAAAGCCCTAGGTTGTTGTACAGGGAGACATGTAAATACTACATGAAATAACAATTCCTGTTTAGTAAATGGGGTGTGATAAAATCCTACTCAAATCCCCACCTTCTTCTAGAGTAGGTAATGTTTACTTTCCTTTTATGCCTCCAGCATTTTCAGATAACTGTGTGGAGTTTCATCCTAATTGCCAAGGCTGGAGTTGCACTCCTCACTGGCCATATTTTATATCCATAAGTCTTCTGCAGCTTATGGAACATGAAAATAAAATAGAGTAAATGTTTTTCCTAGGATACAATCCAATAACCAGGATGCAGCCCCAAATGATCTAAAAAGGAAAACAGGAGACAAAATAAAAGTGAATTTCGTAATAGACCTTTCTGATATTCTCTGCAACTTGGTTTAGTGGAAGTGAAAACTTTACTTGGGGTCAGGAGACCTTGGTTATAATCCTGGTGATACCATCTGTGTGATGTTGAGCATTTATTCATTTATTAGACATATATGTATGCCAGGCAAAGTGCTAGGTCTCAGGGTTACAAAGACAAAAATAAAATAATGCTTGCCCTCAAGAAGTTCACATTCTATTGGGATCTAATATTTATAGAGAAATCTGAAGTGTCTTACACATAACATCTCATCTGGTTTTCATAATGACTTACCCTGGAAAGCCGGTGCTCAATGTGCCATTGTACCAATAAGAAATTGACATGGATAATCACACAACTAGAGAGTATCAGAGTCACGATCCAGAACCAAAACTGCAAGTCTAGCACTCTGCACTACACCACATTATCTCTTGAAGCAAGTCTCTTTAATCTCTATGAGCCTCAGTTTTCTCATCTGTAAAATGGAGGTAATAAAACTTACATCTCTCTAACTCATAATGTTGTTGTGAGGAAAACACTTTGTAAAACCAACACTCCACAGGAATGTTGCACATTTTTACAGGCACTGGTGAAGAGGATTAGTAAAGAGGGAAAGAACCCAAGTTTTGACTACTCTGGGCCTCTTCCTGAGAGGCTGAGAATGGCTACTGATCTCTCTTTCAAAACTAGGAGGATAACCTATTTATAGTAATACACTCTTAGACCCTATTAGACCATAAAGAAACCCTGAGTTAGGCATCCAGGTTCAAACTGTAAGTCCTAGGTAATTACAGCAAACTTCATTAATTCAGACAGATTAGGCAGTAGTCAGGCTGAGTGAGAAACCTGAATTATAGAGCAGAATTGTTGTTGTTGAGTTATTTTCAGTAGTGTCTGACTCTTTATGGTCCTATTTGGGGTTTTCTTGGCAAAGATACTGAAGTGGTTTGCAATTTCCTTCTCCAGCTCATTTTGCAGATGAGGAAACTGAGGCAAACAGGGTTAAGTGATTTGCCCAAGGTCACATAGCTAGTAAGTGTCTGAAGTCAGATTTGAACTCAAGAAGATGAGTCTTCCTGACTTCAGGGCCAGTGCTCTATCCACTGTGCTTCCTAGCTGCTTCATTGTCTATAGAATAATAATACTTGTACTCCTAACTCAGAATCACACAGCTAGTATTTGTCTGAGGCCAGATTTGAACTCAGAAAAGATGAGCCTTCCTAACTCAAGGCTCAGCGCTCTATCCACTGCGCCACCTAGCTGTTTCATTGAGTATAATATGTTATTCTATATGTTACACGGGATGATATGTGTTATAATGAATTCATTATGGAGGAGATTATAAACCAAATCCCCTCTGCCTTTGCTCATGCTGACTTCTATGCCTGTAATGTTTTTTCTGCCTATTGGATGCCCACCTTTCATTTAAAACACAATTTAAATTCACCTCCTCCTACACTTCCCCAGATTCCTTGACATCTCCCACTCTTTTTATACTTCTCCGGTACATTTACTTTGTCACATTTATGCATTATGCGTTATTGCTATTTGTGTCTTAATTACCTTCTTAGACTGTAAGCTTGGTGAGGGCAAGGATTCATGTCTGATTTAAATTTTGCTTCTTTCTTAGCCCCTAGGACAAGGCCCTGCATTCATAGGCACTTAAGGTTTAGTGACTACTGAATTATTGAATTTCAAGAAATGCCATTCTTGATATCAAATAGCAGCTGAAAGGTTTCGAAAAGAGGTTTAATCAGGCCTATTTAAAGGATTATTTGTAGAGTACTTAAAAAGAGTTTTTCCTATTAAGTATGGTTAACCTCCCTGGTAATAGTGCTACCACTATTCATTTAATTAGTGAACCTTCTCCTCATACAGTGCTTAGGGAAACTTTAGCCCAGCTGGGTGTCCAACAATCACAAATTAGTGGGGTTTGAGTTAATAAGGTTTAACTGTGTACACATTGAGAGGTGAGGTCAGAATCTTCCTGAGTTTGCCTTTAACAACTGTGAGCAAGCAAAGCTTAGGGAGATCACTAGCCTCTGGCCCCAACAGCAAAGATAGCATTTCCACAGCGTCCTTGCCCCCTCTTGCAAAGCACACTGAACTCTGCCAGGAGCTCAATAAATGGGAATTAAATTGAACAGATGAGGGTTTTTTTTTTAAATGTTTAGTGTTTGAATCTCAGAAGGTCAGAGTTGAGATTGGATTCAAGAATTGCCCTTTGACCCTGAGTTTGCATTGACCTTTCTTCCCCTCCCCTGACTGTCCCATTTCTTGAATTCTAGAAACCCCAGGTTTCAGCTGGAGTGAACAGGAATGGGCAAGCTGTTCAATGTCTGATGGGACTTGGAATTTTTTTAATCTTTTGTGTGTGTGTGTGTGTGTGTGAGTGTGCGTGTGTGTGTGTGTGTTGAGGCAATATGAGTACAAAGAGTTTCTAACTTGGAGTCATGGGTAAAGTCTGGAATCCTTGAGTCAACGTATGGAATTCTTGCTCTGATTCTGCTATGTCAGTCAGTTAATACACATTTATTAAGTGCCTACTGTGTGCCAAGCACTGTGCTGAGTGCTGTAGGGCAAGTATTTTTACCTCTCTGTTCTAGGGCTAGGATCTCAAATATACCCACAGAGGAAAGGGGTAGAGTCCTATACCATTGGTCTTTTAAGAATGAAGCCTGAGCTTATTTAAATCATGATATTTTCATAAATTTCCTCTTTAGGTTAAAAGACCTTCTCTGGGGAAAGGTACCAAGCCCAGCCTCAGCACATCCAGAGTTTGGGATGGGAGAAGAGGAGATAGTAGACACACAAAATGATCCCTCTCCCCTTTGCTGCTCCACCAGCTGGTCAACCCATAGGCCACACCCAAAGAAGTGCCACTGAGGAGTCTGACCCAGGGCAACTGCACCCTTCTACCTGCCCATGCCAAAGGCTTCCTTGGGTCAGTTCTATCCTTTGAGATGTTGAGCAAAGGCAACAGGGTTTACAGCCAGTTTTACTGCCGCTGGCAACAGGAAGACCTGAGTTCAAATCTGGCCTCAGATACTTACTAGCTGTATGATCCTAGGCAAGTCATTTAACCTCTGTCTGCATCTGTCTCCTCATCTGTAAAATGGGGTTACTGATAATAATTACCTCCCAGGTTTGTTGTGTGGATCAAATGAGTTTAATCCTTGTAAAATGCTTAGCACAGTGCCTGGCATTTAACAAATTCCTTCTTTCCTTAAATGCCCTAGCTAAACATCAAATTCATATGCTGTGATAAAGGTGACACATTTCTTTGTGATGCAGTTCACTGGCTCCCTAAAGGTCTGCTGGCTTCTCCAATTACAGTGCTAATACTGTGAGCATCAGTTTCCTCATCTTTAAAATGGGGACAAAAATATTTATGCTATGTACCTTAAAGATTTGTTAAGAGGAAAGCACTTTGTAAGCCTCAAGGCATTTAAAAACATTTTTACAAGTATTTATTTACCTTTCCCTCCCACTGCCTTCCCCATTGAACAATAAAAAAAGAAAAAAAGAAATCACTCATAACAAATGTGGATGCTCCAGCAAAACAAATTCCCATAGTGGCCATGTCTGGAATATATCTCTCATTCTGCATCTTAAGTCCATCACTTTTTGGGTAGAAGGTTGGTAACTTGTTTCATCTTAATACCTCTAGATTCATGACTTATCATTGCTTTTAAAGAACCCTAATCCTTAATGTCTCTTAGAGCTCAACCTAAATATCACCTTCTCATGAGTCTTCTCTTGATACTCACCCTGGCTGCTAGAACTTCATACTAAAAACAAACAAAAAAATCCCTTTTCATATATTTTGCATATACTTATACACTTACCTGTTATTTCCCCTAAAAGAATGTAAACTCTATGAGGGTAAGGACTGTTTAATTTTTGTTAAAAAAAATATGTCTAGCACATAGTAGTAGTTTCTCAAATCATATTAATTGGTTAACATAAATTCAACTATTAATCATGATGTTATTTCTATAGCCCATATTCTTTTATTGATACACATATAAGTGAAAAGGTTTGAAGAATGTTAGCCCTAGAAGGGACATTATATATCACCTGGTTCAGCACCTATATTTTCAATATAAGGAGGGAAGATGTGATTTCCTGCTCCTCACCCTCACCTCACAGCCAGGTTAATGTAATTGCAGAATGTAGTTATAAGTGACAAAGTTTTAAATGTGCAAACAATTGATTTATAGCTGTGATCCTTTAATGAGATTAGAGCCTCTTTGACTAGATCAAGAAGAGAACAGTGATTGTCAGAGGTTGCCAAAGTGGGCGATACTGCCCCCTGGGGGATGCTGGAATGATCCAGGGGGTGGTAGTAGCCTTAGGTGCAATTGGTGGGCATTGTATAAAAATAAGAGGACAGTGGAAACATAAGGAAAGAAGAGAAGAGAAGAGAAGAAAAATTTGAAAAACCATTTGTACATATTTCATCTGTTGTGTAACAGAGTTAAAGTCATAGTGATCATATTATTTTCCAAATAAACACACAAAATGCAAGTTATAACCTATCAGTGGTCAAGGCCACACAAGCAAATGTTGGCAGGTGAGCATGTTGTGCATTGTTGGGAATTCCAGCATGCATCAGCAGGAATATATGTGTGTAATGACCTGTTTACAATAAGATACTATACAGTTATATGATGCAATATTGCATCATCAAAATTTCAATTCAGGGAAAAAACAACAAATTTGCAATAAGTTATTAAATTTCAGATATTTTAAAAAAATATATCTTTTGAAATGATGAAAATTTTTAAAAAACATTAAAAAGTTAAAGAAAGTAGATTTCCAGGGGGGTGCTGAGTAATTTTTTTAAAAGGCCATTAGGCCAAATAAGTTTGGGAACCTCTGGTCTAACCAAATAAGCTAATCACACCTCTGGGGGCTTTAAATATCTGGAGAAATTTTACCATTTCACCAGTCCAGGGATGATCTAGTCTCGTAGTGGAGAATTTAAGGACAGGAATTGAGGATTTCTATACAAGAGTTGGAGCCAAACCTTTAGGAGAGTTTCTTTCTTTGTTTCTGTCTCTCAGTGTCTTTGTCTCTGTTCTTCTCTCCCTTTCCATTCTCCTCCTCTCCCTCCATCACCTCTTCCTCTCTCCATTGTCATTGGAGAGACTGAGTCAGTATCAGGCAATGCATCCAGCTAGGATCAGAAAGACGTTCCAAGGACAAAGGGATATGGAGAGATACTCACACAAGGGAAAGTACATGAAGATCCTACAAAGAGAGATGGAGAAAGGATTTCCAGTAATAGGAATGGTGAAGAAACAGCTTCAGAGTTTATGACCCCTCATGGCTGAATGAAGTGTTGGCTATGGACTCTAGAAAAGCACAGACTCTTGCAATACAGCAGAGAGCTACACCTAAAGGGAACTTCATGAGGTCTTTAAGAGGAAGGGAGAAAGGATTTTTCAGTAACAGGAACTGTGGGTTATCCCTTTACCACATATGTTCCCTACAATGTGACTCTGCCATTGTATTCTAAGTTTGATCTCACTCTTTCTCATAGATACTTTGTGTATTTATGAGAGAACTCACTGTAGGCTTTTGGAAATGTTTTGTAATAACTATTCTTATTATACATTCTTAGTAAATACCCTGTCTAGAAGTTAATTAAGTCAACTGTCTGATTGTTAAGGAGAAGCACACTGGTGGGGGCCTGTGAGCTATAGTCTTAGAAACATAACCCCTCAGAGTTACCCCAAGAACTTTGAAAGTAGTAGTCATTCCTCTGTATCCCTAACCTCAAAAATGGGCATGAATTGGTGATCTAATCCAGAGGGGATACTACATAAAGATGGAGAAACTGAAGCCCAGAGAGTAGAAGGAACCTTTCTAGGATCACAACAGCATGTAGCAGATTCAGGATTTGATACAAACTATTCTGACTCCAAATCCAGTGTACTTTTCGTCATTCCATATAACCTCATCCTTTCATCTTGTATTTCTTCTTCCCCTTTAACTTTGTTGATCTTCATTTTTCTGTAACTATGCAGCAGAGAGAATTTTTAAGAAGTATTTTTGTGGGATTGTGTGGTAACAGGTAGACATTTTAGAGGTGTGTAGGTGTGTGAATAAAGCCCTACTGTGGTGCCTGATTGTGATGTGGAAGTTATCCTGGATTTGCAAAAGCTATTCCAGTAAACAATGATCTCTGTCAGGTTCTCTAGCGCTAATTCTGGGGATAATCATTGACAGTAGACTCCCACTTGGTGACAAATTCTTCCTCCTTTGCAACCCTCAAAAAAATAGAAAGAAAGAAAGAGAAAAATAGCCCTCAGTTCTAGGTAGCTCTCTTGCTTTTCTGCAGTGGCAGAGTGGACAAAAAGAGAGCAGAAGGTGATAATAACCAATTTTTAGATCTTCTAAAAGCATTCACTTTAATGTTGATACTCTATCAGATCCTAGTATAATGATCCACAAATCAACATTTTACAGGAGGAACTGAGATCAGCTGACCTGGTTTCAAAATTTATCTCTGACACATTGTGTGCTCCTGGACAAACACTTTAACTTTTCTGAGTCTTGGTTTCTTCATTAGTAAAATTGGGATAAAATATTTGTATTTACTTTGTGCTTTGGGAGAGTAAGGAAAGTTCTTACTCTTTCTCTCTATTTGTTGGTGCTGTGTGATATTCTTCCTGGGAACCAAAAAAAAAAAAAAAAGACATGTTAGTAGAGGAACTGAATCAGCAGCATTATATTTCAGTTCCTAAATCTTCCCCAACTCTGAGACAATATTTGTCTTTTTAAATTCAATCCAACAAATTGTTTTTTGGAACTATAACCTTCTATACAGGAACTATACAGGAATCTTCATTTAGAAACTGTAAACCAATGTTTATGTTAGCTATTCTTGTAGATTACTACACTTGGTGATGCAGAAAGTTCCATTGAAATATATTCCCCTCCTGAGAATGGAGCTTTACTGTCTGGTAGGGGTATAGGATATATTTAGTTCATAGTATCATTCTTCAAGAAAGGACGTTAGGGGCCATTTGGTTGAACTTCTTCCTGTTACCAAAAGGAATGAGAAGCTCCGAGAGGTTAAATGACTTGCCTAACAGCACAAATAATAACCATCTCAGGCAAGATTTGAAGCCAGGTCCTCTGATACCATAGTCAACATAGTACCACGGTACTACACTGCCACCATTATTTATTTCATAAACAGAGTTAGGAATGAGGAATAGACTTATGATTTTATTGATATAGAGGACTCCCATATGAGAAAACTTCCTCATAAATACGTAAGTAGTTAAGTAACTAATACAAAATAATACATGATAAGTGCATTATGGAAGTGTAAGACAAATACTAGGAAAGGTCTAAGAAGGGAAAAGGTCACCTCTGCCTGGTGGGATCAAGGAGAGATATGTAACATTGGTGGCATTTGAATTGAGCTTTAAAGGATGGGTATATAGAGAATAGGAGGGCATTCCAGGTATAGGGAAAGCTATAAATTAACTCTAAGATTCCATCCTATTTTAGATAACTGAATATTAAGTTGATTCTCTGCCTAAACTGAGGGGTAAGATGAGAGTTTTATTGAATGTAAAAGTCTTGTGCACGGAGATAAGCAGAGCTAGATCTGTGTAGAGGTACACTAATAGGGAGAAGAGAGAGAGGGAGGGGAAAGGGAGAGGATGTTGAGTGGCATGAGTGGTGGGAGGCTTATTCCTGAAAAGGCTACAATGGATACCCATTCCTCTCTTGGGCAGACTCAGGCTGACTTCTTCCTGGACTAAATGCTTGGGTGGTTAAATAAATCAAATAGGGAAGAACGGGCATTGGATAAAAATGGCAAAATGACACTCTTGGCAATTCCCTAATAAAATTACAGGCTCAGTAAACAGGATGCAAATACATCATGGAGCCCTGAGTCAGAAGTACTTCCTCAGCACCAGTGGGGCTGCCAGGAAACATAGACTTTCAGCTCATCACTGGCACATCCATTTCACTCTCTGCTGTGGGCTGATAGAGTCAAAGCAAGGCCGTTAAATTGCCCAGGACCCCTGAACACTTCATCTAGGGGCAGGAAACCAGAAGCCTGCTCAGCTGATATGGTTCTGAAGGACAGCGCTAACTGGCCCTGACTTCTCAGTTTCATCACTGCTTCCTCTCTATGCTGATACCAGTTATGGAGGAGATACTGAACCAGCATGAACCATGAACTCAGAGTTCAAGCCTAACCCCTTTATCCCCCCACAAGGATGATACAAGAGTAAAGGTGAGCTCAAAGCCCCTTTAGACTTTAACTAGTTGTATGTATATATGAAAGTCAGGCAGGCAAGAAGGAAGAAAGGAAGGGAGGGAGAGAGGAAGGAAGAAAGGAAAGAAGGAAAGACTTATTAAATATCTTTTATGTGCCAGGTACTATGACAAGTACTTTAAAAATATCTCATTTGATCCTCACAACAACCCTGGGAGGTAAGTACTATTATTGTTGTTTTTGTTGTTCAGTCATTTCCATTGTATCTGGCTCTTTGTGACCCCACTTGGGATTTTCTTGGCAAAGATACTGGAGTGGTTTGTCATTTCCTTCTCCAGCTCATTTTACAGAGGAGGAAACTGAGCCAAACAGGGTTATATGGCTTGTCCAGGGTCATACACATAATAAATGACTATGGCCTGATTTGTTTTGTTTTTGGTGAGGCAATTGGGGTTAAGTGACTTGCCCAGGGTCACACAGCTAGTAAGTATCTGAGGCCAGATTTAAACTCAGGTCCTCCTGACTCCAGGGTTGGTGCTCTATCCACTGCACCACCTACCTGCCCTTATGGCCTGATTTGAAGTCAGGGAGATGAGTCTTCCTGACTCCAGGCCTGGTACTATTTTTATTCCTATTTTAAATAAATATATTATTTAAAAATAATATATTATTATATGCCACAGGTACTATTCTTATTCCTATTTTAAAGTTGAGGAAACTGAGGCAAATAGAAGTAACTTGACCAGGATCACACAGCAAATATGTCTGAGACTGTGGCTAAGCAGAAAGGAGAGACCTTTCTTTTGAGTTTAGCTTTAACATTGTACCTTTCCCCCTCTCATTCACCTACATGAGAGAGCAGAAGGGTTTTCAAGTTTTAAAAAACTAGGGAGCCCCTGAATTCCTTGGCATTTATAGGATAAAAAGCCCTTAGATGAACAATGACCAGGTGTGTGTTATCTATAGAGATTAAAATCGGGAGGTATGTGGAATGCTCACCATGAGCTAGAGTGAGGTCAACCTTGCAGACACAAATTCATTCACCAGGAATTTGGTTCATAGAAAAGATAAAGCTGGAGCATGTTAGGTAACTGGGAAGGCTTAGCTCTATATCCTAATGAACTTGCTATCTGGGATAAAAAACTCTTTTTCTGCAGATAAAAGACCTTCTAGCCAATACTCTAGAAAGGAGAGACAAGACCATCCCATAAAAGGGGAAAAAGAAAAACCTAGAAGGTTGTTCTCCCTCCTGGCACTATTGCCGACCCTATGGCTGAGGCAAGGGGGTATGCTGTGCTACTAAAATGGTTTTGGTTTTTGAACTAAAAGATCACGGCACATTCCACTCTTATCATGAAGAAAAGCTAAAACCAAAGCCAAGGATTTCATCTGAAACAGGAGGCAAAGAGATATCACATAACTACACACCAGAGAGGCCATATGTGTGCCTGGTGGGGTCTGGCGGAGACCATGTGGAGCGGCACTATAAATGGAGGACCAGAACAGCTATGCGCAGTGCGATGATGTTATTAGAGGGCAGAAGTGTCATAAATGGGAGTCACTCCACCACGTGTACTTCTAGGTGGTGCAGTGGATAGAGCACTGTCCCTGGATTCAGTATGAACTGAGTTCAAATCCAGCCTCACACACTTATTTGCTGAGTGATCCTAGACAAGTCACTTAATCTCTGCTTGCCTCAGTTTCCTCAACTGAAAAATAGGGATAATCACAACACCTACCTCTCAGGCTTATTGTTAGGATTAAAAGGGATAATATTTGTTAAAAGTCCTTGGCACATAGTTGTTGTTATTTTTACTCCTTGCTTTTCAAAGGGGATCAATGACATCATAGGATGATGTCTTGACTTGTGACTAATTGGATTTAAGTGAGCAGAGTTGCACAAAGTGGTCACTTTACTCTCTCTTCCAGAGTCATTCAAATCCAGTGGCAAGACAAAAGTTAAGATGACTGGCCCAGGATGCAGCCAATGACCTTGGCATCTCTGATGTCTAACCAAGCTCTAAGTGCTCCACCACACCTGCTTTATCTGTCTTCATGGCCATTGGAACAAATTGTTCTCATCTGCCCATTCCTGCTTGGGAAATCTTCATATTCTTTCTTTCTTTCTTTTCTTTTTTTTTTTTGGCTAGGCAGTTGGGGTTAAGTGACTTGCCCAGGGTCATACAGCTAGTAAATGTTATATGTCTGAGGTCAGATTTGAACTCAGGTCTTCCTGAATCCAGGGCCAATGCTCTATCCACTGCACCATCTAGCTGCCCCAAAATCTTCATATTCTTAGGATATACACCCCTGCCTCCAACTCACTGACAGGTTTGAGGCCTGTCAGTTACCCTCAACCTGGTTTAACCCATATACCAAGAAGGTTTTATCAGGGTGTGTCCTCTGTGCATGCTATAACTGCTTGGAGCCTCAGGTAAGAGTTGGGTGCCAGGTGGACCCAAAGGTGGATGAGCAACCCTCACACCAGCGGTGCTAATCCTCTTTGAACATAGTAGGTACTATAGAAATATTTATTTTCTTCCTTCTCCTTCCTTCCTGTACCCACATAGGTTCCACACATTTATGTATATATGTATATATACACATATATTATGTCATATATATATATTTCACTGTTCTGGAAGGAAACATTTTGCTGTTATTTAAAGGCATCTTCTGGGGCTTTGTGAACTACAGTTTTAGTTGAAGTGCACCCCACAGAACACCTTGAACCTGGAGTTAGGTACCCTTAGCTGGAGGGCCTACCCTGTGAGTTGGGGTGGAGATACGGAATACATAAGGATGGATCACCCAAGGTTGACAGTGGACATCCTTCTCTGCTATATCTCCTAGCCTCTCCTCATTTCTCCCCATCCTTACTTTACTACTGCCCCAATCTATTTGTACCAACTAACATATTTTGCTCACCTTGCACACTTTTCTCCTCCCCTAAAGGCTGACCTCTAGCACTACCAAACAGAGAGCCATATCTAGAAATTTTAACATCTAGAGCAAATTCATTTGAGCTAGGGGTTCAAGGTATGACCATTACTGTGTGGTGTTGTTCAGTTGTTTTCAGTCTTGTCTGACTCTTCGTGATCCCATTTGGGGTTTTCTTGGCAGAGATACTGGAGTGGTTTGCCATTTCCTTCTCCAGCTCATTATACAGGATGAGGAAACTGAGGCAAACAGGGTGAAATGACTTGCCCAGGGTCTCACAGCTAGTAAGTGTCTGGGGTCAGATTTGAATTCTTGTCTTCCTGACTTCAGGCTTGGCTCTTTATCCACTGTGCCACCTAGTTGCTCTGAAATTCATTTGAGCTAGTGGTTTAAGATAGGAACATTACTGTGTATTGTTGAGATAACTTGGAGAAAGAGGTTATAGGGGGAAAAAGTTGAATAAAGAGTAGGTTAGAGAGGTGATGGAGAAGCTTTCAAGCCAGGTACTAAAAGTATTGGAGAGTGGCCTGGAAGTGTTTGCCAATAAGAAGGATCTTGATAGGACGGAGTGGGACTTTAAAAGAGGAGAGGCTGCTACTGAGTGGTGTTGGCACAGGGAGGGTCTGAAAGGAGCACCTGGAGTGAGGAGAATGCCATCTTCTCCTGCCTGGCCCTGCCCTGTGTGTCAGGGATGGGGCAAAAGGAGCAGGCAGTCTTGCAGAGGCTGACCAATATGACCCTTTCAGGCTGAGGCTAGGTTTCAGATCACTCCAGAAGGGGGAAGAATATGAAAGGAAGGATTCTAGGCTCATAAGCATAGATTTATGGTTGAGAAGTTATCTAGTTCCACCTTTTCATTTTATAGAGAACAAAATTTGAGACCAGAAAGTAAAATGACTATCTGAAGGTCACACAGTTAGTGACAGAGTTAGGATTTAACTCACATTTCTCTCTCTCTCTATCCAATGAGTCATCCACTGCTTCACAGCAGAGGAAGGGTCTAGAGGACAGTTGCTGAGGGAGGACTAGAGCCAAGTTTATTGACCAGAGTGGGGTGTAAGGTTGAGGTGAACTTTGGACCCAGCCAGTCCAGCTGCTTAGCTTCTCTTCTCTCACCCACATCTCCTGAAATCTGGAAAAGTACAGGTCCATAAACCAGGTGGCTTACTGAAAGACTGGGGTAGCAGGAATGCAATCTGCCAGTTTTAGAAGGAGAAGGGAATGAATGTCTTTGTTGGAGAAAGGGATATGGCTTTTGGGAGGAGAGGAGCTGGTGGTCTCCTGCTGGTGCTGGGAAGAGGCAGGGTGGGCTTCTCTAGTCTGCCAATCCTCTGGGAGAAGAGAGGGAGACTGCACTGGGAATCTGGCATGGGTCAAGGGCAGCTGCAAGGTGTGTGTGTGTGTGTGTGTGTGTGTGTGTGTGTGTATGGGAAGGCCAGAAGGCTTACCTTCTCTCATGTTTGTGTCATATAGAGAAAGTGGATGAAAAAGAAAATAAGCATTTATTAACTGAAAAATAAAAATAAAAAAATTTAAAAAAAAGAAGTCTCACTTTCCGAGGGCAGCTGCAGGTGTGTGTGTGTGTGTGTGTGTGTGTGTGTGTGTGTGTGTGCATGTATGGAAAGGTCAGAAGGCTCACCCTCAGAGGGTGTTGCATGGTGTGATAAGGAAGGAGTGGGTAGGATGGATACTGCCCTATCATTCAATAGGCTTTGCCCCTTAGTGCCCCAAAAGAACTCAGAGGAAATGTCAGTTTAATCAACGTGTGATGGAAAAGGAACACACTACTTAAAGCCAGAAGACCCAAGTTTGAAATTACTCTCTGCTATCTATTGACAGTGTGACCACTTAACCCCTCTGGGCATCAGTTTCCTCATCTTTAAAATGGGGAGGTAGACACAACGAGCTTGTTAGGTAGGTACCAACCCTTAATCACCTTCTCCCTTTCCTCACCCTATGCACCCCCTCTTCTCATCCACTGCTCCTGCAGCAGTTAGATCTGTGATAGGGTTTTCCCCTTTGGTGCTGTGAGAGTTTTCTGCCCGCCTCTGTGCTTCCCAGTTCTGCAGTGTCCCAACGTCCTGACAAAGCCAGTCCTGGCAGCAGTGATCTGCAGGCAGCGTCATCATTGCCTATGTCTACCCTGATGTTCAGAGAGATGAACAGTGGGTTAGGTATGGTGGAGTGATGAGGAAGACCCTGATCAGACGCACTCAGTCTCTGCAAAAGTCTCATTTCTGAGATGAATATTGTAACCAACAAGTGCCTCTCCTCCTCTCCTAAGCTTTAAATTTTTTATTCTCTTTTCTCCCCTTTTCCCCCTCCAACATATAACATCACCTTCTGAATTGATTTGTACAGTTTATTTTATGATTTTAGAGTCTAGCTTTCTACTTAAAAAAAGTATCCTCAAGACCCAGAGTGTGAAACAGTTACTCTCCATCAATAAAGATCCATTTATAACTGGGACCATCTTTTCATGATCCAATTTGTGGACTCTCCATGGCAAATCTGTGGAATTTTTTCTTCCTCTCCTCCCACATCCACCAGTATCCAAGCAAAAGGTTAAGTATGCAACAGTTGCTTTATTTAGCACCTACTGTGTACCCAATTGTCTATGGTTTGATTGATGGCCTGGTTTACCCCCACTTTCCAACATATAACTCCACACTTGAAGCTTAATAATGGTTTGTGGAATGGAATGAAATATAATTTTGATGGAGTTAGAAGTTGTCTTTGGTCAGGAGTCCTTATTCTAGTTCTGGTCTAGACCCAAGGTCAAATGTTGGCTCTGACACTAATTCTCTTCTGTGGGCTTCAGTTTCTTCATCTACTAAAATAGAAGGTGGCACCAGATCTCTAAGGTTCCTCCTAGCACCAAATTTCTATGACTGAGTTCTTTTCCCGAATCAGTCTGGGCTCAGGGAAGATGCAAACACAACCTAACTTTACCATGATTATGAGCCAAATCTAACTAGAAAGGAAAAAAAAAAGACAAACACTAAAGCTAAAAGATACATCAATAAAGAGATGTTCAGAATGAGGGAAGTAATTGTTCCATGACATTCTGCCCTTGTCAGACAAGATTTGAAGTATTCTGTACAGCTCTGGACGCTGCATTTTAAGAAGAAAGGAAGGAAGAAAAGAAGGAAGAAAAGAAGGACAAAAACAAGCATTTATTAAGCACCCACTGTGTGCAAAGCACTTTGCTAAGCATTTAAAAAATATTACTTCATTTGATCCTTGCAACTTTGGGCGACAAATACTATTATTCTCATTTCACGGTTGAGGAAATTGAAGCAGACAGAGGTCAAATGACTTGCCCAGGATCACATAGCTAGTAAGTATTTGAGGTTGGATTTGAACTCACGTCTTTCTGACTTTAGGCCCAGTAATCTGGCCACAGTGTCATCTAGCTACCAGAAGCATGTCCAGATGAAGGGGAGGCAAAATAGTGAAAGAACTTATGGCCAGGCCATATGAAGACCAAAACAGCATAGATTTAGAGCTGGAAGGGACCTCAAAGATCATCTAATCCAATGCCCCTCAATTTACAAATGGTGAAACTGAGTTCCAATGAAATCTTGCCCAAGGTCACTCAAGTTTTAAGTATATCTTGAAAGAACTGGGGACATATTAAAAAAAAAAGATTTGGAAGTAGAATATGATAAATGCCTTTAAGTATCTGAAGGGACGTGAGGTGATATTTTGTTTAAGGAACAATGGGTGGCAGTTGTAAAGGAACAATATTTAAACTGATATGAGGGGAGAGGACATGTTCCAAAGCAGAATGGCCACCTCAGGAGGCAGTGAATTCCCCATCACTGGTGATCTCAAACAAGAGTCTAGAGGACCACTTACTTGGGGTGTTCTACAAAGGATTCCTGTTTAGGTGTGAATTAGATCAGATAAGTTCTGTGGTCCCTTCCAATCTGAAGACTTTATGATTCTCAGTGCTTTTCCAGTTGACAGAGTTTTGGCCATAACTACACTAGCCCTGGCCAAGTTCTCCATCACGCAGTGGTGTTAGGGGACAGGACTAATACTTGACTATGACTAAGATATTTGCAGAAAATAGTAATGTTGCAGAGGACATCATTTGGCCTGTGGTTTATTCAAACCTGAATAATAATAAATTTCTTCATAATGAGATCATTATCCTGGGTTTCTTCAAGCTCCAGTGAAAATCTCACCTTCTACAAGAAGTCTTTCCTGATCATTCCTAATTCCAGTGCCTTCACTAGAATTAATTATTAATTATTTCTAATTTATTCTGTATATGGATTATTTATACATATTTATTTGTCGTATTCATTGTCTTCCTCTTTAAACTGTGAGTTCCCTGGGAGCAGGCTGTCTTTAACCTTTCTTTGTATCTTTAGTATTTCCCACTGTGCCTAGCATGTAAGAGGTGATTAATAAGTGTTTATTGATGAACTTTCATATCCAGTCTTCTTTCTGATTATCCTCCCTTTAGTCCCATTTCCTGATCCTTCTCTCTCTTTCCTATCCTTTGCTCTCACCATTCTATTCCTCCTCCCTGAAATGCCACTGAACTGAATCCTACCCAACTTTACGAGGCCACGGTGTTGTGTCACAGGAAGGTAGGGAGCAAGCATTTGTTAAGTGCTAGACACTCGACAAAGAGATGGGATACAAATACAAGAAAAAAAGGATAGTCCCTGCCCTCAAGGTGTGTACATTCTAATGAGAGAAGACAACACATAAAAGGCAGCTGAAAGGGGAGTTGAGGGCCTAAGTGCAGGGGCATGGTGGTGAAGTCTATAGAGTTAGAAGCACAGCTGGGATGGGAATGAAGCATGGTTAGCCTGGGCCATCCCCAAAAATGGAAACCTGAGAATGAACTTACCAATGGGAGAATGGCACTGGCATGGTGGAGGGATATTCCAGGAATATTCCAGAGAAGGAAGCTGAGTCATGGAGGCAAAAAAAAAGTCAGAAGCACATCCAGGAGGGCAATGATAATGGTAGAAACAACACAAGATAAATCAGAAATAATCAGAGAAATGCAAATCAAAAAACCATGAGGTTTCATCTCACACCCTACAAATTGGCAAAGATAATAAAAAAACAGCTACATGTGCATTGTTGGTAAAGCTATAAATGGGTACAATCATTTTGGAAAGTAATTTGGAATTAAGCAAATAAAGCAACTAAAATGCCCATACCCTTTGCTTCTTTATTGATTGATTTACCCAAAGATTCCATTACTGAACTTATACCCTGCAAAAGCTATTGATAAGAAGAATGTCACTATATTCAACAAAATATTTATTTATAGCAGCAATTTTTTGATAGGAAAGACTTGGAAACAACATTGATGCTCATCGATTGGAGAATGGCTAAACAAATTGTGGTACACGAACATAAAGGAAAATTGCTATGCTGTAAGAAATGATAAATGTGATGAATACAAAGAAATATATAAATATCTACATGAACTGATGCAGAGTGAAGTAAGCAGAGCCAAGAAAGCAATATACACAATTACAACAATGTAGATGGAAATAACAACCACACACAAAAACATCAAAAGTAAATATTGCAAAATTATAAAGAACAACCATGACTTGAAAGAAGAACTATGAGAAGACGCTTTCATCCCACCCCTCTGTGGAAAGGAGAGGTCCACAGGTATTACACATTGCATATATTTTTGGACTTTCTCAAAGTATTGATCAGGAATGCTGAGTTCTCCTTTCTTTTCTTTTTTCTTTAAAAAATACTGTTTGTTAATAGGGAAGGCTGTCCAGGAGGGAAGGGAGGAAGAGTATTGAGGAAAAACAAACAAACAAACAAAAAGCTATGATAATGTGAGAAACAAGATATCAATAAAAACTTATTAAAAAAAAAACAACACAGGACCTGGGAGCACATATTTGGGTTCCAATCATGGTTTTGATACTTAGTAATTCATTGACCCTGGGCAAGTCACTTAACCTCTCTATTCAGTTTCCTCATCTGTAAAATGGGGATAATAATATTTGTATTCCCTACCTTTCAGGTTTGTTGTAATGATGATGCTGTATAAAACTTGAAGTGCTATGCAAATGTGATTTATTATTGTTGTTACCCATGTAAAAGGATCTTTTAGGTATTAACATAAAGTGAAATATAAACAGAGAGATGTATGCTTGTCTAAGGTGTTTTTCAGGTCCATAGATGATGTCCTGAGCAGAGTCCAAATAGAAAAGGAATTTCCTGTCAAGAGTGAGAGTCTGCAAATGCTTCTATTTGTATAGTATTTACATAGAGCAAAAGATAGGAAAGAGAGAGAGGGATCAGAGGCAAAAAGGTCAGTTGAGAAGACAGTGAGGAAATGGGACTAAAGGGAGGATAATCAGATATGAAAGTTCATGAAAACTCCTACTATGTGCTAATTTCATGGAGCCCCTATTCAGTCATTTGAGTTGTGTCCAAATCTCCATGACTCAATTTGGGGTTGTCTTGGCAAGGATACTGGAGTGGTTTGCCATTTCCTTCTTCGGCTCATTTTACAGATGAGAAAACTGAGGCAAACAGGATTAAGTGACTTACCCAGGGTCACACAGCTAGTAAGTATCTGAGGTTAGATTTGCATTCAGGAAAATGAGTCTCCCTGATTCCAGGCCTGGCACTCTATTCACTTTGCCACCTAGTTGCTCTAGGAGACCATAAATTCTCTTTAATGAACTATATATTACTTAAAAGAGATTGTTTTACTATTCACATGGAAATACAAAGTGGATGAAAAATACATATTGCCCCAAACATAACAGCTCCTCTATACATAAACTTATTGGACCAGTGTAACAGATAGACAATAGACCAGGACCAGAATTAAATAGGAGACTAGGCCTGATTTTTTTTCCAGTGGGAGGAGGTGGGGGAAATATAATTGGCTGGGTTGGTCCCCTGGTGGTTTAGGTCTGAAACTAGAATGAAAAGAAACACTTGTAATTGATCTAACAATGAACAAAAAGAGGAGGCAAGACATTAAAAGTGGGGAAGACTTGGGTACAACTTCCTAGGGTTATTCAGACATCCAGTCTATAGCGTGAAGCATCAGGGTATACTGGTTGTTTTGTATCCATGTGACCAGGAAGCGCTGTTAATGGCCTCAGCCTTTGTCCCTTGAACCAATTAAATCTCAAAGATAGTTTCAATACCTTTAAAAGAGAAAACTAGTCTAACTTACAAAGGGGTAGGGATAGAGGTGGTGGTGGCTTAATATTGCCCTTACTACAGAAGGACAAGAGACAGACCTTTCGTTTAATCAGCATAGGAATGTCCTAGGGTTGAATCTTGCTTTCCTCATGCAGAGGGGCAGTTGTCCGTTTCCTAGGGTGGGGGGTTGGTGAAGAGGAGACAGAGATTAAATCACTTGCCTAGTTTCATGCAGCTAGTATTTGTCTTAGGTTGCACTTGAACACAAGTCCTCATGATTCTGAAGCTGGCCCTTAATGCACCAAACCACAATGCTTTTCATAATTGCATTCGAGAAATGGCACCAAGCTTTCAATGATTTCAAATTGCTAAATGTTTTGTAAGTCCGTATTTTTTTTTAGTACTAATATTCTCCCAATGGTGCTATATGGTTGAGAGTCATAGAATACCATACTCTCAGAAGAATAAAAATTACAGGTAACAAAGGGTGATAGAAAGATTCAGTGGGGATGAAGTGAGGGGAAGCACAGGATGCAGACAAGGATAATGTGGATAAGAAGTGGCATAAAATACATTATTGAGGACATTTACTACCCCATCCCCTGCCCTCCTCATCCTCTAGAGGTAGGGTGGTCACGTTTCAAGAGTGACTATGTACAGCAACAGAAGGCTGCACTGGTTCCCATAAAACATTAAAGGAACAAAGGGAAAACCTCCTAGCCCTTGGGGTGCTCCTTGATGAAGGATTCAGGGAAAGATATGGACAAGTTGTTCAGTTGTTTTCAGTCATTTCCAACTCTTCATGACCCCATTTGGGGTTTTCTTGGCAAAGATACTAGAATGGTTTGCCATTTTCTTCTCCAGCTCCTTTTATAGATGAGGAAATGGAGGCAAACAGGGTTAAGTGACTTACCCAGGGTCATACAGCTAGTAAGTGTCTGAGGCTAGATTTGAACCTAGAAAGGTGAGTCTTTCTGACTTCAGACCCAGCATTCTATTCACTGTGCCATTCAGCTGCCCCCCAAATCCCATAGGATTTGCCAATCTAGACGGATTGGGATCTATACTTGTGGAAGTAGATGCCAGCATTAGTAAGGTTATGGATCCATCAAAGTATATTCAGGGTTCAGTTCAAATCCCATCGTCTCCAGGAAACCTTCGCTGACTGCCCCCAGCCCACACCATAATCTCTTTTTCTTCTGATCTCCGGGCTTACTTGCTGTTCTTAAAAGTAAGGGACCTAGCCCAGACTCATTTATATTGCTTTTCTTCATGTGAGGCCCTTGAGGGCAGTGCTGAGTATTATCTTGTCCCCATCACAGGGCGGGCCCAGCTCAGGGCCTCACACAAGGAAGCTACTCAATAAATGCTTGATGACTGACTGACATATTAGCCCAGTTTGACTGTGGATATTTCCCTGTTCAAGGGTGAATTAGCTTCTTATCTAGAAACAGTTCTGGGGCTCTTTGAAAGCCTGGACTTTGCTGAAGGTTTATTGGCCCAAATCAATGCTCTCCCTGACAGGGAGGTCCCTTTTGAATGCAAAACAAAAACAAAAACAAAAACAAATACAAATACAAAAAAAAAAACCAGCCTCGGAAGAAAGGGGAAAGCCCACACCCCCAGGGGCTGATTTATCTTTGGTTTAATGGAGTTTGACTCCCTGATCAGTTTCCAGAGATCTGAGATCTTTGGCCTTGAAGATTAGGGACAAAGAGGGTTATGAGCTGATCCCCTGCTGCACTGAATTTTGATTACTCCACATTAAGAGACCTGGAAGATTAAATGTTGTTCATTATATACACTTTGGAAATGAAATTACTCTTAGAACCAAAGGGGTGGAGGTAGAGGAGAAAATCCATTTAAAATTGCCATTTTGCTGGTTAACTTTCCTCAAAATTGTCACTGGGCCCTATGTGTATCATCAGCAAGGAAGTTGCTCTGGCTCTCAGAACAAAGAGAAAGCATCACGCCCAGGGCTCCTGAGGACCCATGGGGAACCAGCTACTTAAGATTTTGGCCATAGCCCCAGAACGGGAAAGGAAAGGTCACAAAGGCTACCAGCAAAGGGAGATTCTCATCCACAGAAAATTCCAGCTTGCTTTCTGAAGCCTGCAATCATTATCTGTGCAGGAACACCTTGGAGCGACCTGCTCTTGTCCACTTGCTGCCTTTGGAGGGTCTGGAGGGACACTTTGAGAGTCTCTGACCTTTTTGAAAGTTACCAGGATGTGTGTGTGGGGGGAGGAGGGAGTGTCGATTCATTGGCTATTTTTAATTGTTTATAAGAATAACAATTACTTTCTAGTAAATCCCCTTGTATTCCAATTTTAGCAGGAATCAGATCATTACTAATAAGTTCTAAACTGGATCGATGTATTGGAGGTGTCTGGTAGATGACACAGGCAGTTTTGGAATATTCTCAAAAAGCAAAGCCCTGGGAGAATTTTTGTGTGACATCCTAAGTATTATCACCCCTTTACATTTGTCTAATGCTGGCTTCAGGGGCTTCTCTCTCTTACACCTTCCTGAAATTGATCTGAAACCTATAATGCATTTGAGGGTTTGCTGTTTTGTCTACATTTGGATAAACTGGTTGTAAAAGGACAATGAATTGAGTTTTGGTCCTGGCTGCACCACAGACTTAGTGTGTGTTGTCTGGGACAAGTCATTTCCTTTCCCTGGACCTCAGTTTCCCTAACTGAAAATGAGGAAGGTCAACTAAATTTCAAAGGTGTTTTCCAGTTCTAATTATTTGTGCCTCTGTGAATCAATCATTTAGCCCTTGTATGGAGCTACAAGCCCATTATGGATTTTGAAGGCTTTAAAAGGTGCTTCCTGGCCTAACTATGTTACACATTGTTAGCCTGGATGTACCTGGACCATAATCTGTAGCCTAGGGCACAAATCTTCTTTTAGAGAAAGGATCCATCCATATAACTCAGAATAAGTATAAGTATGATAGAAGTAAGAAAGGGTGGAAGATAAAGAATGCGTGTTGAAAGCCATTGAAGTTTATCTTTGACATTGGACACTCCCCTCTTTACTACTTGAGAAGCATCTTGGCATGATGGTGGACCTGTAAGAAAGACCTTGGGTTCAAATCCTGCTTCTCACACATACTAGCTATGGAATTCTGATCAAATCACTTAACCTTTCTGAGCCTCAATTTCCTCATCTGTTAAAAGGAGGGGATTGGACTTGATGGCTTCTAAGTTCCCTTCCCAATCTCAATCTATGATCCTAGGACTTTATGAAGTACCTGATGTAAGTGAGAGTTATTAACCCAGTCTGACAGACAAAGAAAGTGTTTTTCAATCCTTAAAGTGCTATATTAGGAGCAGTGCTTAGACATTGCAGAGATGTGAATTTGGGATCAGTGTAAGGAATTGGAATGGGATAAGTACATCACCTCTCATTGGAAGTTTCAAGTGGAAACTGGATAGACACTTATGGGGATATTGTAAAGGAAATTTCTGATTGGTGTAGGTCAGAGATATTAAACACACAACCCAAAGGCTTCATGAGGCTTACAATACTCTGGAATACAGCCCGAACCAGATGAAAATGTAATTGGAAAATAATTAACAAAATAAATTGAAACACAATAGAACATAGATAATTTTAATATGTGGTTTTCTAAGTCAATATGCAGTCCACAGGTATCCTTATGTATGCTTTAGTGCCTGCCTCCTCTCCTTTCTATTTGCATTTGATGACACTGGAGAAGATAACTTCTAAACTCCCTTGCACTCTGAGATATTATGATTCTGTGATAGAAATGTGTTAATATTTTCAGATCAAGGCATCTGTAACTAATATTCTTTTTTTTTTTGTTTGTCTGTTTTTGGTTAGGCAATGGGGTTAAGTGACTTGCCCAGGGTCACACAGCTGGTAAGTGTTGTGTTTGAGGTTGGATTTTGAACTCAGGTCCTCCTGAACCCAGGGCAGGTGCTCTGTCCACTGCGCCATCTAGCTGTCCCATGTAACTAATATTCTTAAAAGATTGCTTGGGCACCCTTAGGGGTTAAGTGACATGCTCTAGGTTACACAGCTCGTATGTATCAGATGAGGAAACTGAATCCAAGTCTTCCTGACTCCAAAGCCCTATGTACCATGTCAGGCTGCTTCGTGTGTACACATGCATGCATGCATGTATGCATACATGCACACACGTATATGCATGTGTATATATGTGCATATGTACATATACATGCATGTTTAATTCTTTAAATCTTAGACATCAGCTCTCCTACATTCTTTTCATCTCACAGGGTTGTCTCCTTATTCCATATTTTGTTCCCTTGGCTTCCTTTAGAACTTTTAGAAATTTGTCTCTGGACCCTATTCTGCCTAGTTTCTAGTTTGTCTCCCAGACCACCTCTCCCCAGACCCAGTGGTGTTGAGTATCCCAGAGCAGATAGAGACTGGAACAGCCAAGTGTCTGCATCCATCTCTGGATGCAGGGATGAAAGAGTAGAGGGAGGAGACAAGAGGGAGAGGCGACAGAAGGCCAGGAGGGGGCAGCGTTGAGAAACAGCAGCCCGGTACTCTGCTAGGGAGGGAGGAGTCGAACAAAAGCCCTTTGTAGGGGCGCCGAGCTCCGCTGGGACTGGGAAGGCAGTGTCAGCAATTCGGAACCTCCCAGAATGTGTTCTATGCCTGAAGAATTCATTAGGAAGGGAAGCCTCCCGGCCCGCCTCTGGTGGCATGGCTGCGGTCGTTCTATATGGAAAGCATCTCATGAACTGTTCTTGTTTCCTCGGTGATTGAAGGACCGTTCCCTGGCTGCAACGTGGTCCAGCCCTGGCATTCCTCCCCACTGGCTCATGCCCGAGATCCGCAGCCCACCCTCCTCTTAGAACTCTGGTGGCCAGAGCATCTCACCTTTGCAGCCGGGTGAAGGCCTGAGGGGTGGGAGGAATCCCAGGCTAAATGCGGAGATCCTGAGCTGGGCTCCCCGCGAGGGGCTCCCCAGAAGGGCTGGTTTAGTATCCCAGGCACGTCCGAAGGCAGGGAGGGGACGGGTTCCTGCGGAGGAGAGGCCACGTGGGGAAGCCCGGGGAAACTCTGAGGGACTGAGCTTGCCTGAAAAGAGATCCAAAGGGAAGCTGGTTACCAATATTCCTCTGCAAGCAGTAAACCCCAGAGGAGGTGGATGGAGGACCAAGCGCAGAGGGGGAGCAAACCTATGGTGCTTGAGTTCTCTATGGATTATAAACCCCTCTACGCCAGGAAAGGGCTCTCTGATCAGTAAATATTGCAGGAAGAGGTTCATAGGATCATTGGATGTAGGGGCCCAGAGAGGGTTGGCTGAGTGGACCTGGGTTCAAACTTGAGAGGGAAACGAGATTTTCAAGACCCTTAGAGTTAGTTGGTCAGTGATTCTCGAAGAGCTTAACATACATCATTTAATTTGATCCTTTTGGCAACCCTATGAGTTAGTTAGGCGGTAAGAGTATTATCTTCACTATTCATTATTTGTATGATGGGCTAGTCATTTCGTAACCTCACTGAATAGATGAGGAAACGGGGGCCCCAAAATGTCATAAAATCATGGAGTTGTAAGGAATCTTATAGGTCCTCTGGTCCAACCCTCGAATTTTAATAACAATAATAATAGCTGGCATTTACATGGCACTTTACAAATCTTATCTCATCTTATCCTCCCAACATCCCTGGGAGGTAGGTGCCATAATTATGCCCATTTTACTGATGAAGAAATGGAGGCAGACTGAAGAAGGAGTAACTTGCCTGGGGTTACATAGCTAGTGTCTAAGGTTAGATTTGAACTTGTCTTTTTTGACTCCAGGTCTAGACCTCTATCTACTGTGCCACCTAGAACTGGGGCCCAGAGGGGCGGAATGGTTTAACCTCATTCAGGTAAATTGAATGGCGTATCTTCGATTTGAACCCAGGTTCTTTGGCTGCAAATCCAGTAATCTTTCCATTGTCGGTGAAGCTCTTTCCAAGGTCTCTGCTGACTCTAAATCCCACTACCCTATTACCCCCAATTTACACCAAGAAGACTGAGACTCAGAGAGATAAGGTGACTTTCCCACGGTGGCCCAGCTGGTGGTGGAGTAAGGTCTCAAACCTGTGTTTTCTGGCTCTTTCGTAATCAGTTCAGGGCTTGCACCACAGTCGAGTCAGGAAGCTAAGACTCACATATGGGAAACAATACAAGGCAAAGGATAAGAAAGTACTAAATGACGTGACTCACTCTAGTCTTTCCCCTGAAATACTCGCTTCCCCCATCTCTTCTTGTTGAAGGTCTGTCTTTCTTTCCCAGCTCAGCTCAAATGCCCCCATCTCCTCCATGACATTGTCCTTGAAACCTTAAAGATGAAGGTACTCTCCCTGATTTGGTGCTCTGAGCGTATGTGGCGTTCATGCCTCTTTTAAATACTTACCACATTCTATTTCATATAGGGTTATAAATCTAGGGCCAGAAGGAACTTCAGAAGTCATGCAGTCTGACTTCCTCATTTTAAAGAAGGGGAAACAAGCCCAGAGAGTTCAAGTGATTTGCCCAGGGTCACACAGGTAGAAAGTAACAAAGGTGGATTTGAACTCAGGTCTTTTGACCCCAGAGTCAGTGATCTTGCCGCTGTACCACACTGACTCCTCATACTGTAATATGTCCCTGACTCATGTCCCTGATTAGCCATTGAGTTACCTGGAGTCAGAGAATGTGTCTTATGTCTCTTTATGTCTCCTCAGAGCATCTCAAACAATACTGCATTGGCCAGCCTTGGAGCTTCACCCTCTCTCCAGTCTCGGTCTATATACTCAATAATCGAGGTCTCATAATATTACTTGTAAGTGATATTGCTATCCCATGATGGTCTGACCTAGGGCTCGGGGAGGGCCTCACTTCAGGGTTCCTCTCCTCACATCTCCCTGGCCTCCTCAGGGTGGACTTCTCCCTGGAGTCCAAGTGCCCTTTCTTGAGGACTCAAAAGCAGAGAATACTCATTAGTTGCTTTGTAAGACGCAGTGGGAAAAGCCTTAGATTGAGGGTTGAGAGACTTGGATTTTAGCCTGGGTTCTGCCTTTGTGACCTTGGTCAAGTCGTTTCTACTTATGAAGAAACGGAGGCCTAAGGATGTTAACAATCTCTAGACAAGAATAGTGAGAGGTACTAAGTAGCGTGGCTGTAATTTGAACCCAGGTCAACAGATCAGACCTAGGCTTCTTCCTGCCTCATCTCTGGCACGAGAGCTGTGTGACCTTGAGTGAGTCACTCACCCTCAATGAGCCTCAGTTTTCTCATTTGTATGTAACACATGGGGGTCAAATAGTTGGTTTCTGAGATCTTCTCCAGCTTTAACGTTCTGTGATTCTGTGCCTGGTTACTTTGTGATGCAGCAGGAACCCTGCTGGGGGCGGGGAGGGGGGTGTGCTGTGGAGGGAAGCTGCAGTAGGGAGGGAATCCTGCAATGACATTTCACTTTGCAGCCGACTCTCCTGCTGCATTGCAACGGGAAGCATTTGGGCGGTCAGAAGAACCGCTAGGCTGAGCCAGGACTGCCCACCATCCTGCTCTTTTCTTCTGTTCCTTGCTCTTCCAGTGGGGTCTGCCTTGTACCCTGCAGGGTCATCTTCCCAGCTCCTTCAGCTGCCTGACAGCAGCTCATATACTTCTAGAGAAGGGGTTTTAAACCTTTTTTGTGTGTCCTGGACCCAGGGAAAGTCAATCTGGATCAGGGGTTGGGGTGGAGGTGGGCACAACAGACGTGTATGCCAGGTCTAGGGTACAACTGGCTAGGTAAGAAGGCTAGGAATCATGAGCTGTGGGCTTCAGAGTGGACAGTCTGGCAAAACCTACAGACCCCTTCTCAAAATGTTTTTAAATCTGTAAAATAAAATGAATAAAATTACAAAAGAAACCAATTATTACTGGAATTAATTCTATCTATTTATCTGTCCATCTGTCTATCTATCTATCTTAAAAGCAGGGTCATGGCCCCCAGGTTAAGAACCCTTGTTCTAGAGCATACAGACTCCTAGTCATCCGCACTCAAAGACTCTGAAAAGGAGCCTTCAACTATGATTGACATGTCAATGAGCACCAGGCATCGGCCACCTAAGTGGCTTGGCTAATGTGTTAAAACCACAGGACGCCAATTCAAACAAATAAGATCAGCTTCCCTTTCTCTGTGGGGTACAGGGATATTCCCTTCTCGGCTGTGTAACAGTTCCCTTCCTTTCCATATTTTGGCCATTTCAGGGTGTTATCTCACTCTGAAGCCCAGAGCTTGTGAATCCTAGCCTCCTTAACTAGCCGGGGATATACCCTAGGCCTGGCACACACTTCTGTCGTATCCTCTCCCTTCTCCATCCCCAGTTCAAATTGACTTTCCCTGGTATGTCTCTGCCTGCTTCTCTGTCTCTCTCTCTGTCTCTAACTCTGTCTGTCTTTGTCTTTGTTTCTCTTTATCTCTGACTCTGTCTCTGTCTCTCTCTGCCACACCTTCCTCTCCCTCTCTTCCTAACTTTTCCTTCTGATTCTACCTCTCCATATTTGATACTCTTTTCTTCCCTCCCTTTCTTCTTTTCTCTCTCCTTCTTCTCTTTTGTTTTACCCTTCTCCCACCCCCTGCCTCTTCAATCCCAGTTTCCTCATCTAAAATGAAGGGGTTGGAAAAAGTATGACAAAGGCCCCTTCTTGCTCCCAAACCTACGATCCTATGGTCTCTATCTCAGTTTCTTTCTCCTTTTCTCCCTACCTCTCTTCTCTGTCTGTCTCTCTCCCCTTTTGAGCCTGTCTCTCTCTATCTCTATCTCTGTATTTCTCTCTTAGTCTGTCTCTCTTACCCTCCCGCTCTCTCCTTACTCTCCCTCTTTCCTCCCTCTGGAATGTACTGGCTCTCTGCATTCTTCTGGATTCAGGCGCCTGGCTTAAATGCTTTGACACTTGTCTTACTGCTGGAAACTTTGCCACTTGTTCCCAGGACTGCACGTTGGGAGTGTGTGCAATGCAGCATTTGTCCTCTGGCTAGAGAAACAGGACACCCTTTTTTTTCCCTTTTTTTTTGCTCAGCACCTGTCGATGCCTCTCACATCTAGTCCTTGCTGAGGGTGGAATCGGTTCTTTGGGGACTTCCTTTGACTTTGCAGACATTTTATTTCAGGGTGAGGTCCTTGTGTAGCCCTTGGGATCAGTGTAAATATAGCTTACAGGATCATATGAACCCAAACTGGCAAGGGACCTTAGAGATGGTCTAGTTCAGGGGTATTTAACCTTGTTTGTGTCATGGACCCCTTTGGCAATCTGAGAAAGCCTATGGATTTCACAGAATAATACTTTGCTGTCTACATTCATAATTAAAAGAAATGCTCAATTTCAGTTAGAGATTACTGAAAATAAAGATGTATTTTACCCCATTCAAATTCACAGACCCTCTGAAATCTCTCTGTTGACACTTTGAGGGAGTGTGAAACACCAATTAAGAATCCCTGGTCTAGTTCAGCCGCTTCATTTTACAAACAGGGAAACCAAGGCACATAGAAAAGAAAGGATTTGTCCATAAGGACATCAAAGCTGGTGAAGGAATAGTAGAGACCAATGAATGTCCCCCAGCCTGCTATGTCCATAATGAGTTGGCTACAAAAGGGAACAGACAGACAAAGTGACCCTGAGGACTCTCTTTCTTTTGCTCCTTATTCGTTGGAGCTTCTCATGTCATTCAGGTATGAATAGGAATACTGGTCTAATCCTTATTTCTAACAGACAGTTACTTGGTCAATAAGAAATAATTTGAGTTTGCTTTGAAAAATGACTGTTCTCCAGCCACTCTGCCGACCTCTTACTGGGAAGGCAGGGACTACATCTTATTAGAATTGGAGGGCCTACATTAAAATACTGGCTTTGTCATTTGCTGTCTGTGTGACCTTTTTTTTTTTTTTAACCTATCTGGGACTCAGTTTTTTCATATGTAAAATGAAGGGCCTGGACCTGATAGTCCCCAAGTTTCCATCCAGCAGAAACATCCTACAAATTTATATTCCTCCTACATTGTCCTTGCGGGCAAGTGCAGGGCTGAACATATGGAACGTATTCAGCAAAGCCCTACCAAATGAATGAAGAATTGAAAAACTGGGATAGCAGTCACCTAAGATGAGACCCTTCTCATAGAAAAACCGTCCTCCCCTTTCAGTCATATTTCCCATCACTACACTTTCTATAGTCTAGGGTCCAGACAATCTAAATTGCTTGTGGTTCCTCAGACTTGCCCTATTTCCTGCTTTTCCTCACATTGTCTCTCTACCTCAGGTACCCCTTCCTGTATCTCTGCTTTTTAAAATCCTATTCATTCTCCAAGGACCAACTATCCTAGGAATTCTTGCTTGGTCCCTCTGCAGTTGGAAGTGGGTGACATTTTCCTCCTTTTTCACTGCTTCCTCTCAAACCTCTCTCCTTCAGTTCTTAGTTTCTATCTCACCTATGGTGCCAAACCTGTTCTGCCTTATATCATAACTGCTTGCAACAAAAGGTAGTGGAGTGAAGTAGAAAGCTCTGGATTTGGAATAAGCAGAGATCTAGGTTCAGATCTTTCCTCTGACACTAGCTGTGTGATTATAGGCAAGTCATTAGTCTCTCTGAGCCTCAGTCTGCTCCTCTGAAAAATGGGGACAAAAATATTTATAGTACATACCTCACACGGTTATGAGGTTCAAGTGGAAAAAAATAATATATAAAAGCTAGCTATTAACAAGTTGCCATAAGTATGTGAGTTATTTATATACATATCTGATTCCTCTCATGATCCCATGAGCTTCCCCATGGCAGAGAGAACATTTTATCCATCTTTGTACCTTCCCACAGTGCTGAGCACAAGTATTCAATAAATGCTTATTGTATTGACTTGAATGGAAGGGGAGCTTGGCAAGGCTGTGAGATGTCAGGGTTCAGTGGATAAGGCCAGGGGTGTACCATACCCCTGTGGATTGAATTAAAATCTCAATTAGAGTATATGCTAATGTACTCCTCTGTTTGAATACAGTGTGGATGCTTTCGTTTATGGCCTTTAAAAAGCTGTGCCTTTAATATAGTGAATCATAAAAATTCAGAGTTGAAAGGAACCTCCATGACCATCTAATCCAATGCAAACCCATACAAGAATCCCCTCTATGCTATTCCTGATTATCATAGAGTGTGTGCAGGCTATGGGTCCTGGCTTACCCTGGGGGGAGCATTCCCTTGGACCCTTCATCTTCTTCTCAGGGGAGTACCACCTCCTCCCAAACACACACACACACACACACACACACACACACACACACACACACACA
>NW_020940358.1:7437735-7591791 GCF_900497805.2 Vombatus ursinus | reverse complement strand
ACACACACACACACACACACACACACACACACACACACACACACACAGCCAGCCCTCCATCTATGGATACTTGGGCCAAACAGTGGTAATCTAGTCTGGGCTTGAAGACTTCAGATGAGAGGGAATTTATTATCTCCCTGAGGCAACCATATTGCATTTTGGGATAGCTGTAATCGTTAGGAGGTTTTTCCTTATAGCAAACCTAAATTAGCATTTTGACTGCTTGTATCTTTGGCTCTTGATCCTGCCCTCTATGGCCAAACCGAATGAATCTAATCCCTCTTCCACAGCCCTTCAAACACTGGAAGACAAAGCTTGCCTCTTCACCCCTCTCCCCTGAGTCTTCTCTTCTTTGGGGTAAACATCTCTAGTTCCTTTAACAGATCTTTATTTGGCAAGAACTTCAGCCCCTTTGTCATCTTGGCTGTTCTCCTCTGGACACTCTCTGAACACTTACTGTTAAACACCTACTATGTGCCAGACACTGTGCTAAACGCTGGGAATACAAAAAGAGGTCAAAGACAGTCCCTGTCCTCCCAGAGTTTACAATCTAACGGAGGAGACAATATGTGAACAAACATATGTGGAATAAGCTTTATATAGGATAAAAGGAAGGCATTAACAGAGAGAAGGCACTAGAATTAAGAGGCTTCCAGTAAAATAAGGGATTTTAGTTTGTACTTAAAGAAAGCCGCTGCAGTCAGCCAGCACAGCAGAGGAGGGAGAGCATTGTGAGCACGGGGGACAGCCGGAGAAAATGCCCAGAAGTGAGAGATGGAGTGTCTTGTTTGTAGAATAGCCGAGAGGCCGGAGTCACTGGACTTAAGGGTAAGGTGTAAGAAGACTGGAAAGGTAGAAAGGAGCTAGTTTATGAAGGGCTTAGAATGACAAACAGAGCATTTTGTATTTGATATTGATGGTGACAGGGAACCACTAGGTTTACTAAGTAGTGGGGTGACATGGTCAGACCTGCACTGTAGGAAAAACACTTTGGTGGTTGGAGGATGGATCAGAGTGGGGAGAGACTTGAGACAGGCCGCCCCACCAGCAGGCTATTGCAATAGTCAAAATATGAGGTGATGAGGGTCTGCATTAAAGTGGTGGCAGTGTCAGAGTAAAGAAGGGGTCAAATTTGAGAGATGTTGCAAAGGTGAAATCAAAAGGCCTTGACAACAGCTTGAGTACGGGTGGTGAGATAGTGAGAAATCCAAGATGGCTCCCAGATTGTGGACCTGAGGGATTGGGAGGATGGCGTTGCCCTCTACAGTAATAGGGAAGTGGGGGGAGGGTGGCAAAGAAGCATTTAAGGGGAAAGATAACAAATTAATTTTTGGACATGTCGAGTTTAAGATATCTACAGGACATCCAGTTTGAGATGTCAAGATAGAGAGGTGACACTGGAGGTCAACAGAGACATCGGGGCAGGAAAGGTAGATCGGAGAACCATCAGCATCGAGATGGTAATTAAATCCTTGGGAGCTGATGACATCATCAGGTGAAGTAGTGTAAAGGGAAAAGAGAAGAGGGCTCAGGACAGAACCCTGAGGGACACCTTGTTTCAGAGGGCATGTTCTAGATGAGGATCTAGCAAAGGAGACTGAGAAGCAATGGTCAGAAAGGTACAATATCTTTCCTAGTTGTGGCTCCCTCAAAAGAACACTAATGTTGACCAGGGCTGACTACGATGGCACAGTTGTCTACTTATTCCTGGAAGCTGTGTCTTTCTCAGACTAACTCCAAATCCTTGCCTCATCCCAAGGTTGAGAAAAGCTTAATTGTTACTCTTCCAAAAACAAACAAAAAAAAGGAATGACTTACTGGTAGAATTGAAAGCAGTAGGAGACAGGTGAAGGGCAGGACTTTCTTTTGGTAGTGATGGAGATGTGGCTGACTGGGCCTGCTTGAACCATATAGTAGACACGTGATCCCTTAATATTAGGTGGTGAAATGGATGGAGTGATAGACTCAGACTTGGGAAGACCTGAGTTCAAATCCTAACTCACCTTGCTTACTGGCTGTGTGACCCCAGGTGAGTCATTTAAACTTTCTCTTCCTCATCTGTAAAATAGGAATTATAATAGCATCTATCTCACAGGATTGTGTTGAGGACCACATGAGATAAAAGATGTAAAGAGCTTTGCTAACCTTAAAGCACTATGTAAATGCTAGCTAAAAAATTCACACGCAATACACACATGTGTAACATGTATATGATATGGATATATTAATAACTTAAAATATATATTTGTAGATTATAATATGTGACACATGTCTGTGTGTGTTTATACATATATACATATCTATATATATATATATATCATTTAGACTGTTTCTCCTTTGTTCATTTATATGTCTTTCCCGTTTTTCATTTCAGAGATGAAACCCTGTCTCTCCCCTTCTTCATTTTAGTTTTCATTTATCTTGATTTTTAAACCAATGTTCCCTTAGTGTGTCTCTCCTCAAGGAGTAAAGTTATTCCAACAGCCCCAGGAAATTATTCACTAGCTTCTGCCTACTTTAATTAGAGCTTTCTTGCCTCTGGCCTCTCAGCCACCCTTTGGACTAACTCCTCTTCAGATCAGGTCTCTTTCTTTTCCACAGCTGAGGCTAATGTGTCTTAGAGTTCAGGAACTTGAACAAACAGGGTTAACTTCAAGCATTCCCATTGCTACTTCCTGTGCCATGTCTCTGCCCACTGGCCTCTCTGGTGCTTCAGCCTGCATGCCAAGGGCCAGAAAATGCAAATATAGCATTTGCTTTGGGCTCACTCTCCCAATCCCAATTCCAACTGGCATGATGAGTTGTCTTGGGGCAGCTAACTTCTTTCCTCAGTAACCCTCGGTTTGGGAATCCCATTCCCTAGTGAACAGTGCATGAGAGGACTTATAGGCTACCAAAGAGATCCCCCTTCCACCATGAAATGCCACTAGCAGAGATTTTGAGTCCAGACACCGAAGGCCCAAAGGATCTAAAAAGACTCCTGGAGATCATCTGTGGTATATCAAAGATAGGACTAACCTTGGAGCCAGGTCTCAAACCCATATTGTCTGCTTCTAACACATACTAGCTTTGTGACCTTGGACAAGTCATTTTCTGTCTTTGAGACTTAGTTTCTTCATCTATAAAAAATAATTGCAGTACCTACCTTGACAGGTTGTTGTGAGAACAGTGATTTTGTAAACCTGGAAACATTGTGGATATGTGAGTTATTGTTATTATCTCCCACACAAACCCCTAGCTGCATGAGGTAATCGGTTCCAGTTGGAGTTATTGATGGTCATCTCCCCAGACACTGACAGGGAGAAAGGAAGAAACCATTCCTCTGGGGCTGGCTCTGTTCACACCACCTACTTTCAGAGCCTGCATCACTGGTGCACAGAGAATCTGCGATTCCCTCCATCCTATTGATTTTTATGTCTTTTAGAGCATATTGAAAGATATTGAAATGAATATCTGTCACAGCAGAATGAAGGCTGCTGTCACAGATTTGCATCCTTTGAAATGACTATTGATAGGAATTTTCTTAAACTAAAAATATATACAGCTATTGAGCTCCCTGGAGCCATATTAGTGAAGATTTGCGGATTTACCACCCTTCCCCCTTCCGTGGTACTAAATCCCATAAGATGTCCCTGAGTTTTTAGGGTCAGCAGAGGAAGAGGCTGAGTGTCTTCTGAAGTGGGTTAGCCAGGACTGTAGTTAGTTTCAATTCAATGTAATTATTTATTACTCATCTTTAATCTGTCTAGCTCTGAAATAGATACAAAGCATTTTTCTCCCTTGGCCTTAAGGAGCTTATAGTCTTCTTGGGGAGACAAGATATTCATGCCTAAAACACCTAAATGATGCTGGATTTGGAGCTAAAAGGAACCTTGGAGGCCGTACGGTCTAGGAGTGTGCTGGTAAATGTTTAACAACCATCTTTCTGGGAAAAAAAAGTATATGCATTATACACATATGTTTATTTGCATTATTAACATGTTCTCCATAATTTTATTAAGTCTAGGCGATTAACAAATGATAAATCAAGCCCTTGGTTTGTAGCATTTGCTGATTTCTGAGTTGTAAATGCTAACACTGAACATCTATCTCTGTGTTTGAGTCCTGTTTTGTACTTCTGAATCCAACATCTCATTTTGTACATGAAGAAAGTGAAGTCCAGAGAGAGGAAGGGATTTTTTTTCTTCCTTTCCTTTCCCCTCCCCTCCCTTTTCCCTTTTTCCTTCCCTTTCTCTTTCTCTTTTCCTTTTCCCTTCCCTTTGTCACATAGGAAGTAAGCAACAGAGCAGGGATTTGAACCCAGCTTTCTAATTACAAATTAATCCAAAACAATAGATCTAGGGGGAAAATCAGTGTCATGGAACAGTAGTCTCTGAACTTTTTTGATCATGTACCCCTAACAGTAAAATTTTTTTAGTATGAACTAACTCTTTCTTGAGAATATATATATATGTGTGTGTGTATGTATGTATGTATAATATATGCATATTTGTATACACACATTTTTACATATGTATGTATAGAGAGCTTATTTACAAATCATATAAAAGTACCATTGTAGCAATAATTATGTACACCATAAAACTTGCATGAAATAGAATTTTTTTTCAAAATGAGATTAAAATATTTGATCCTAGAGTAATAGGAAGCCGCTAGAATTTGAACAGGGGAGTGACATGATCAGAACTGCACTTTGGAAAAGTCCCTCTGGCCCCTGGGTGGAGGATGGCTTGGAGGGGAAGATGCTTGAGGCTCAGAGACCATTTGGCTCTAGGTGCTGCTGCAAGAGTTCCAACAAAAGAGGATGAGGCTGTGAATTAGGGTGGCCGCGATGTGACTAGAGGGGGACAGGTGTGAAAAGTGTGGAAGCAGAACTTAGAAGACTTGGTAGCCGATTTGATAAGTATATGTGGAGTGAGAGAAAGTGAAGAGTCCAACATGAGGTTCTGAAAAAACTGAGTGACTGGAAGGATGGTGGTGCCTTTGACAGCAGAAGGGAAGTGTGGAAGATAGGTGGAATTTTGGGGGAGGGATAAAGATAATAGAATCATCGATCGAGAGCCTAAAGTGATTTCAGAAGCCATCTGGTCTGACCGCTGCATTTTACAGATGGGGAAAATGAGGCCCAGGTAGGTAAGTGACTTCTCCCGGGTCTCAGTTAGTACTCTTTCTACTATGCTAATATTGCTGCTCCCTAATTAATCAATATCTGTGATCTAGGTCACAGTCCACCCACACCTGCTCCTCCCATGTGTCTCACTCTCACTCAAAATGGAAAGGGGAAGGCACAGCTCTAATTCACTGGTCACTGTCCTCAAGCACGGAGTTTGCCTTCCAAATGATCTGTGGGGCAAGGAAAGGCAGAATTCTCCCAATAGCATCTATGCAGTTGCTGTGGATAGCTTTTAATTTGTCTGTCTGTGGGGATAGATGGGCCCAACTGGGAGACCACTGAAATAGTCATCAAAGGCTAGAGAAGGCAGAGCTGGTAGGACTTAAGGTAGATCTTGAAGGGTGGCTTAAATGGGTCAACCTGATGAAAATAGAGGCATTTGTGCTCCTGAGCTCCCCCTCCCATCTTCACTGCCTCATTACCTTCTGTGCGAATATTAAATGAGCTCTTTGCACTGGCCAGCTGGCAGTACCCTCTTCTCCTACAAGCTTTAGAATCAATATCTTTGACACCTTGCATAGAAATATGCTGGGTAAGTAGCTACTGGCTTGGTTGCCAGGAGGGCTGCATTTCACAACTAGGTGGAATGATTTCCAGACCTCCCTGGGATATCTCCAATGTAGCAGGTGAGGCTTAATTACAAGTGGACTGGGAAATCTCTAGGCAAAGCTTGGGAAAACATTCACTGTGTCCCACATTATTTTGATCTCCAGGTTTCCCTGAACTTTCAGGGCCCTGGGCTGCCAGATTGGGAATTTTCCACACAGTGGGGGTCGGGGTGGGGAGCATTAGTTTATCTGCTCCCCATTCTTAGTCTGGGCCTGAAAGTCCTAATCTTCCTTGACAGCACCTCTGGGGGCTAACTTTCCTATCTAGGGGTGTTAGGATATCAGGCAGAGAAAACAGACAGACGGAGCCTAAGGATTCTGCAGAAACCTGGAGCCTGTTTTTAACGCAGCTAAGCCCATCGATAATTAGGTATGAGAAGGAAAACAGGCAGATCTGATAGGGGAGCAGGAGTGATTCTAAATGGGGAAACCAGGAGGGGGTTTTTACCCCCCTTCTCTCTTTTTCTCTCTCTCTCCCAGGGAGGCATCTAGTGCTTTGCCTGAAAGCAGACATGATAAGCCCTAGCGTTTGTTAAAAAGGTCCAAGCCAGGGGGTGGCCTGGAGGCACCCATGAGCGCAGCTGCACGTGGGAAAGTCTCCCCTGGAATGTTAGGTGGCAGAAAAATGTTCACTGGGTGTTAAAAACCCTCACCCTAAAACAATCCCTATCTCTGGGAAGTGCCGCGATTAGTTAATACCTCATGTAGAGTCTCAAAATTATAGCAAGTTGCCGGGAAATAATTAGCGGAGTGTGTGGCTCTAATGAACCATATAGCTCAGTTATGACAAATTTTTGTGAGGACTCAGAGGGGTTGTGATAGAGCACAGCCTTTAAACAAAGTTCAAGTCACTGCTAAATAAGCCCTGGGCCCCCTGAAGTCAGAGTATTTACGCCCTACAGGACCCAGTGGGGTCTTTGGATCCTGTGGTGAATCTCAGCTGCCAAACTGTGATGCTGAGCTGAGAAAGGGAAAATATTTATTTCCTTCTTTTGTTAGTTTCAATGCCTCCGCTAATGATGCCTGAGGGCTTTCTGAGAGCTGGAGAAGACATTCAATATGGCGGGAGCTGCTTTCCCCACACCCCCTTCCCACTGTTTGCCTGCAACTGTGTCCACTCTCCAGGTTCCCATCCCCTTCTAGGCACTAGTAACTTTGGAGTCTGTGTCCAGAAGAAGCCCCTGTCTGCACAGCATGGAAGCATCCCTTGCTTGGTGCTTAGGGAGAATATTACAGAAGACAAGGTCTAATGTTGGGGGAGGAGGGTCGTGTTTGTAGCCACCACTTCTCAATCTTCCTGGGTTCCTTATAACCATACCCCACCCCCAGCCAGAGGGAAAGGCTCTGGGCCTTTATCCTGTTCCTTACCCATCCTATGCCCCCATCACAGTCCAGTAACTGGCAGGTGTTGTGAAGAGGGATTTACTCCAAAGCACCACAGGGAAAACCTAAAAGTAATAGATGAAAAGAGTAATGGTGTCTCCAGTTGTAAAGGTTCTTAGGATTTGAGACTGGTTCTCAGCATGGACAGCAGAACCTTAGCTTGACTCTTAGATCCCCTTACCCTCCTGCCTAAGGTCCTCTCTGCTCAGTCTTAGTTTTAATATTACATCTCAATTTTGGCTCATGCTGTGGGTTTGGGCTAAGCATTCAGCTGTCTCTGTCCTGTTTCCGTAGTCCTCAGTTTGGGGTACAGGAACTTAGGGCTCAAATAGGTCATTTTCTCCAACATCTGCCTTGCTAGGTCATTCATTCAATCAATCAAGCAAGCAATAAACATTCATTAAATCCTTATTGAGAATACAAAGACAAAAGAGAAACGGTCTTGGATCTCAGCACGTATATCCTTTCAGGGGAGATAGATCCCTCACCTCTACCTACTTACAGTACCCTGGGAAAGTGACTTATGACCCCTTAATTCCCACTGAGAAAGGCTTATTTCCCTATCTGGGGCCCAAAGTTAGACCCCATGAGTTTCAGGTGTTAGCAAATCTGTCATCCTTTATCTGAGGTTTTCACTCTCTGGACCACTCAGAAATTGCATTATTCCAACACCTCCTTGTTGAAATCACCTCTTTCACCTATGTTATCCAGGCTTCAAATCCTGAACTTAAACCCCCATACTTTGTACATGGCTTATCTTTCTCAAGTGAATTTGTTTTCTAGCTCTGAATCTGAATATCCTTCAAGCCTTGCTCTAGTTGCCCACTCATTCCAAGCTTAGCAGATTGATACAAACTACGGTCAATGTGTATTAAATATCTTTCTTTACTTTGCGGTACAGAAACCAATCGCTTGCCTATCTCAGTGTTCTATGTCAATGACCCTGCTTGGGTTCCTTGCCCTAGGGGTGGATCCTAAAGACCATATGTGTTTACAATCTACAGTCAAAAACTGCCAGAGTAGCTAACAATTTCAATATATTCCAACTCTAGTCCCAAGTCCCCATCTCACATCTCCACACTTACTTCATCTTCTAAGTGTGGAGACCATTAAAGCAGAGACTTGTTCTCCCACATCTGATCTAGGAGTCTTTGACGGCAGGAACCATATCCCTTTCCTCAAACTTGAGGATGATGGAGGGGCAGAGCTGTGTTTTTCCCCTCAGATCTGGGGCTCCTTGAGGACAAGGCTCTCTTCTGCATTCCCCTAGTACATGAGTCTTCACAGTTTTAGTGGGGGTGGGGACCCAAGAAATGAAGACTTCTTTCTAAACTTTCCAAACTTTGGGTTTTAGCCCAAAGTTGGGTCTTTGACTGTTGGGGTGAAGGGCTTAAGAAAGTCAAATGGAAATAAACTTAGGAGAAAAGAAAGAGTGAGAGTTTAAGCTGGGGAGATGGGACCTGGCCCCAGCCTGGGAAGGTCCTGATTGATCTATCCTGCATTGACTAAGGGATCAGTGCAGGAGTCTGCAGCTGTGACAGGCAAGGCCCAGCAAATCACCCATTAGATTAGAATAGACTTGGGGGAAGATTGCCAAGCTAGCTTGGGGGGAGGAGGGTAGGCAGAGAAAACCCTGTATTCAGCAGTATTTGGTCTTTTCATCTATATTTCCATTGCTGCACGTCATGCAAAATTTGGTTTCAGATTGACCGTGTGCAGTTAGTGCCAACATTAATATCCTAGCCAACTCTGGGCTGCATAAGCAGCAATTACTGTCCTTTGGCAATGCCTGACCTCCACGAATTCCCACCTCCCGTGTGTGTGTTTGTGTGTGTGTGTGTGTGTGTGTGTGTGTGTATGTGTGTACAGCGTGGTAGAACTGGATGGCCTTTAGTTTCTATTCTGCCACTGCCTTGGGCAAATCTCTTCTCCCCTCTGGGACCCCCAATTCCCTCTGTGTAGAATATGGGGGCTGGACTTGAGGATAATCTTTAAGATCTGATTTGTTAGACTCATAGAATCTATGGCTTCTAGGAGAAATGTCTATGAGGCACGACTTAGGAAGAAATGGTCTTACTCTTGAGCAGAAGGGCTGAGGGTTAGTTGGCTTTGCTCCCTCCTTAGTTCTTGTACTTTACTTTTGGCAAGGCACTCTGCCGTCCCCACCCTCCCCATCCATTTTTGAAGGTGATTAGGGCAGGGACCGTGTTTGATCCAGGATACGCCTAGTAACATGCTTGCTGAGCTGAATTTACTGAATTTGAGATCACCTTCCAAAAAAGACCCGATGAGGCAACCACAAGAATAATAGATCTTATCCCTTTGGTCTATATAAACTTCAATATACGTTAAAAAACCAACAAACTTCATTTCTATAGTGCTTTAAGTCTTATTAAACAATTCCCTTAAAATAGCCTTGCAAGTGTTTTTATGCCCATTTTATAGATGAGAAAACAGAGGATCAGAGAGGCAAGATGACCTTCTAGGAGTCACACAGCTAGGAAATATGGTATAGTAAAAAGCTCACTCAATTTGGAATTAGAAGACCTGGGATGGAGTCCCAATTCAGCCACTTACCACCTCTTTAACCATGATGTTAGAATACTTGTGTGTCCCTGTGAATTATCCCAAATGAGACGAGTAAAGAAAAATCTCCCTCCATGTGTACTGGGAAGATCTTTCCAGGAAGACTGATTTTTGTAATTATGTTTTTACTCAACTCCAGGCCCAGGTCTAACTTCTTTGTATATCAGTTTCCTCACCTATGGAGCCAATGTTTCAGCATGGGACTTGGACTCAGGAAGATATGAGTTCACATCCTGTCTCAAACATTTACTAGTTATGTGACTCTAGACAAAACGTTTAACTTCTCTGTTTCTCAGTTTCCTCATCTATAAAATGGGGACAATAATGGCAATCTACCTCGCTGGTTTATTGTGAGGGTCAAATGAATTAACATATATAAAATGCATTGAAAACCTTAAAGTATTATTAAATGGCATTAATAATAATGATATTACTATTCTTTATCTTTATCATTATCATTATCATTATCATTAAATTGTAGGTTCCTTGAGGGCAGGAACTATCTTTTGCTTCTTTTTTTTATTCCAAGTGCTTAGGATAATGCCTAACACATAGTAGATATCAATCAATGTTTATTGATTGATTGATCATCATTATTATTGTTATTCTTCCTCTTCCCTGTCAAACTCTGGGCTCACAAAAACTGGGTCTAATCTTAGGGAATTAACTCATAAAGTTTATTTTGTCCTATTTACCCTCACCCAAAGTTTATTCTGGAAAATCTCCAAAAATACATTACATTCAGGTTCCCAAAAATATGGGCAATAGGCTTATCCAGCTCCTTTATAATCACTCAAAGTAATAAATGCATATTGGATAATAGGGATTTCTTTCTTTTTCCCCACAGAAAGAAACAAAAAGTTCAAAGGACACATGGTAAACCATAAACAAAGACAGAAATCACACAAAGCATTTTATGATAGGTCACAAACTTCCCTCAGAGAGGAACTGAACTTGGGATTTCTAGAGGGGACACTCCTTTTGTAGCTCCACTCTGTGTATTATACTCCTACTAAAAGTCAAGGATGTGTTGTTGCTGCTGGACAGCCAGCATCTGTTTTGTTAGACTTACACTGTCTGAATAATTGAAAATAACATCAGAGAGTAGTTATGCCCTAACCTCTTGTTCCCTCATGTTATAGCTTTAACTTGCTGTTCAGGAACTCCTTCTCTCCAGCTATGAGGTAATAATCGTTAATTTTTCCAAGAGGCATGGTGGATAGAATACTGGGCTTGGAGTCAGAAAGACCTCAGTTCAAATCATACCACACACAATTTCCAACTGTGTGATCTTGAGCAAATCGCTTAGCCACATCTGTAACAATGGGGACCTACTTCACAAGGTTGATGTGAGGATCAAATGAGGTAACATAAAACACTTTGCAAATCTTAAAGCACAGTATAAGGGTTAGCTATCCTTATCATTCTTATCATCACCACCTTCACCACCACCACCATCATTCATGAGGCACTATTCAGAAACCACCCTTCCCTGTCCAAATGATAAGATTTCTGAAGTTAACTCCAAAGGCTAGTGCTGCCCAAGAAATTCCCCCTCTCTACTAGAAGACTATATTCTGGGATCATGCTGCCTAGAAAATTTAGATCTGTTTTCAGAAACATAGCCCATAAACTCCTTCCCTGGGGAGGTGCTTATGGATTTGTCTAATATGCATCTTGTGAGGAGGCTTGGTTAGATATCTCAGGAAATCTTACCTGTCCCTCTCCAAGGGAGATTTTTAATTTTGCTTGGAGTAGAGCATGAGAATGGGTATAAAGTTCTCTGTTCTCTCCTTAGAGAAAGGGTATGGAGCTAGAAATAGATTTATCTGCCACACTAAAAATTACCAGTCTAGGGGAATGATTTTTTCCCCCTTAGGTCTAAGCTACCTTCCTGGTTGCTGATTAAAGAGGAAGGAATATCTTATACTTATATTGGAAGGCTTGACTCCTTCCCACCAAGTGCTAGTTACTCAAAAGACTATCACAAATAGTGATCAGTGAGTACTCATTTATCCAGGCAGTTAACAAACAGAAATCAGAGCAGTTATATAGATTAAAATATACCAGAAAATACAAAGAGTGAATGAATTCTTCTGCTGGCAATGAGGTATCTTAGGTCAATTCTCTGAAATCTCTAGGGAGGCAGGCAGGAAATCATGTTGAGAACCCAGCTCTCTCCCACATGTCTACCTTCCAAAGTCTGTCATCTCTCTATCTGTCTCTGTTTCTCTCTGTCTGTCTCTGTCTCTGTCTGGTTTGTCTCTGTCTGTCTGTCTGTTTCTCTCTGTCAGTCTCTGTTTCTGTCTGTCTGTCTGTTTCTCTCTGTTTTTCTCTGTCTCTGTCTCTCCCTGAAGAGAGTCTGGAGCCACATGTGTCCTCTGTTGAAGCAGGATGCAAGAAGAGTGTGTCATGACAATGTCCAAGCTCTTGTGCCAACTCTGCCACTCACTTAAGTATATTGTATTGAGTTATTGCTCTCTCCACATGAAAAGAGCCTTATGCAAATGAATCACACTTAAACCTGGGTTACAAATGCTTTCCAAGAGGTGGGGAGAAGATAGTGTCCATGCCCAGATTTCCCTGACCCTCTGAATGTAGGTTTACTGTGCTATACTCTTATCTTTCATCTACAAAGTTAAAACAAGCAAACAAACCCCACAATGTGAGCCCGTTTATAGGCTTGCCTTTATAAGTCATGGGCAAAGGTGTGATTCTTGCCAGAAGATCCCATCCTTTCAGGCATTCTAGCTTTACTTTATCTTGAAGCCTGCAATTCAATTGGGAACCATCCCCTGTCCTTTCAGCAAATCAGCAGTGAGTTCACTTCTCCCCCAAACAACCTTGAATTCATTTCATATGTATTCTGTATGTCTTGTGTACATATATGCGGTCACTTGGACTGCAAGTTCCCTTAGGTTAGGTCCTGTTTCACTCTAGCCTTTGTATCTCTAGCACTTATCATGGTGTCTAGCACATAGTAGGCACTTAATAAACGCTTAGTGTTTGATGCCCATAGTCTCCATGTTTAGACAACTGTCAGATGCTCTTATACCAAACCTTTCCTCCCACTCAGCTCATAAACTGATCTAGGAAATTCCCCTAATCATCTCCCCATATGTAAAGTGAGGAGGCTGAGTACTTGAACCCAGGTCTTAAGGTGGATGCTTATTCAACTACACTATGCTGCTTCATCTCCTTAGTTCTGTGAAGTAGGATGAGTAGAGGGAGTGAACAAACTTTTGTTAAGCACCTACTATGTGCCAGGTACTGTGCTAAGTGATTTCCAAATATCATTTGATCCTCACAACAACCCTGTGAGGTAGGTCTGTTATTACTCCCATTTTACAGTTGAGAAAACTGAGGCAGTCAGGGGTTAAGTGACTTGCCCAGGATCACATAGTCATGTCTGAGGCCAGATTTAAATTCAGGTCTTCCTGACTGCAGTCCAAGTACTCTATCCGGATACTGCATCACCTTGGTGGTTATCATTATACCAATTTTAGAGGCACAGAAATTCAGGCATGATGGGTTTAGTGAGTAAGAATTAGCTAACACCTCACAGGATGTGGCTTAGAACACAGATGTTTCAAGGTCTGATTTCCTCGAGTGAACTCTGCCAGTATAATGTATATCCATTTTACAGCTAAGGAAAGAGGTTCAGAGACTTTCCCAGAGTCACACAGCTAAGAGACATGGTACAATAAAAAGAACCTTAGATTTGGAATTCCTAGCCCCAGACACTTCCCACTAGTTTGAACTGTGGTCTCCTCTCCAGATTCCTGGGACCTTCAGTCCATCCTGAGTGTAGATACGCAGGGCCAGAATGGGCTGTTATGCTCCCAGCTGCCAAAGCTGCCTCAGGAAGGAGATGGTAAGGATGAGGAAACCACCTCAGTCAGGCTCTGGGGAGGCACAAAATATGGCTACAATATCTGGCCCTTCAGAGAGCAACATGAGACACAGTAGCTATACTAAAGGGCTTTATTTAATTGGCCTTTTTGTAAAGGGCTTTCATTTTTATGGGGTTGCGTGGGCTCCTGAGTCCTTCTGCACAGATTCCAAACTGCATTAACTTGCTTCCCAGAGGGAAGCTTGCTGGAGGGGAAAAAAAGAGAGGAAATTTTTTTTTTTCCTTTCCCCCATGATGAAGCTACTGAGCTGTACCAGCTGTGTTGCCAATGGCGAGGAAGGGCTTGTCTGAAATTGTTTGTGGTTTCAGGCGGACAGCCTCTTCAGTTACTTCCTGGGGCAACATAATGTGTGAGGACCATTAGGTGATGGGTCAAATCTTTGGGTGTGATCCCTGTACCCAGAATGGACTTCATACTGACCTTTCTGCTACACTGGCAGGCCCCATTCTTCCTAGGGCTCAGGGCTTAGCAAAGTAACATTTCTAAATTTCCCCACTCCAATCCAAGTCAAGATTAGATACCCCCCCTAAAAAAAAGGGATGACTCCCTCTCCCATCCAACCAAAGAGGATCTAGGAATCCGTTTGTTACATCTTTTTCTTTGTTTCCTTATTACATTGCTCTGTGACCTTTAGCAAGTCACCCCTTTAAGTCTTTATTTACTTATCTGTAAAATGGGAATCCTTCTCATGTCCTCCTTTGATGCATCAATCCCTGGCAGGTCCTCCTCAAGTGGAAATATTTTAAATATGAGTCCATGGTGTCTGTTGCCCAAGGACTGGCCTAAGTGTGAAAAAGTTCCTCACTTGGAAGTTGTTTACTGATTTTTGTTTTGTTTTGTTTTGCTACAGGAATGCTTGAAATTACCCTCCGAGGCATAGTGGGGCTGAGATCTGCATGGGTGGAAGCTGTAACCACACCGATGAAATCAGATCCTCTGAACTATTAAGGAAAAGGGGGATGATAATTCCTGCTGTAGAGAAGTGATATGAGATAGCTGACGGAATACTAAACTTGGAGACAGGAGAGACCAGGGTTCAAATCCCACCTCCCACACATTAGTTGTATGACCATAGGCATGTAATTTAATTTCTTTGAGCTTCAGTTTACTCGTCTGTAAAATGAAAATGACAATAATACACCCAATAGCAACCAAGATAATTGTATTTGGCCCCCAGATTAGGAATATGAAACAAACCATGAAACAGGGAGATATATGCTCAACAAAAGTTATACAATCACAGAGTTAGAATTGGAAGGGACCTTATATGTCAGCCATTCCAACTCCGTCCTTTTTTAGGTTGAAGAACTGAGGTCCAAAGAGGTCAAGTGATTAATGCATTGCTGGTGGAGTTGTGAACTGATCCAGTCATTCTGGAGAACAATTTGGACCTATGCCCAAAGGGCTCTAAAACTATGTGCAATAGCACTACTAGGTCTGTTTCCCAAAGATCCAAAAAAAGGGAAAAGGACCTATTTGTGCAAATATATTTATAATAGCTCTTCTTTGTGGTGGCTAAGAATTGGAAATTAAAGAGATGCCCATCCACTGGGGAATGGTTGAACAAGTTGTGGCATGTGAATGAAATGGAATTTTATTGTGTTATAAGAAATGATGAGCAGGATAATTCAGAAAAACCTGGGAAGATTTACATGAAATGCAGAGTAAAATGAACAGAACCAGGACAACATTGTACTTAGTAACAGAAAAATTGAACAATGAACAACTGTGAATGACTTAGCTATTCTCAGCAATGCAATGATCTAAGACAATCCCAAAGGACTCATGAAGAAAAATGCTATCCATCTCTAGAGAAAGACCTGATGGTGTCTGAATACAAATGGAAGCATACTATTTTTCTCTTCCTTCCTTCCTTTCCTCCCTCCCTTCTTTCTTTCTTTCTCTTTCTTTCTTCTTAAGTTTTCTTCCACAAAATGACTAATATGAAAATGTTTTACATGATTGAACATGTATAACCTATATCAGATTGCTTGCCATCTCAGAGAGTGGGAATGGAAGGAAGGGACAGATTTTAGACCTCAAAACTTGAAAAAATACTCAAATGTTAAGAATTGTTTTTACATGAAATGGAGGGAGGAATAAAATATTATTTAAAAAAAAAGAGGTCAAGTGATTTGTTTAAAGTCACGTAGGGAGTAAATGACAAAGCCAGGATTCAAACCAGATCCCCAAACTCCAAATCTAATGCTCTTTCCAGGTGTTTACAACTGTCACAGAAGAGGTCTAGTGTAGAATCCAAGTCTAAGAGAGATTCCTTACAGATAGAGAGGTCCTGAAGATGCTCCTATTTATGAATGTTATTATATTGATCACACAAGCCACAGAACATTGCCTCCTAAATGTTATTCCTGATCACTTAAGATTCTGGTATTACTAACCACACAGAAGCAACCGAGTGGATGAAGAATGTTTATTGTCTGAACTCTCATATGCAGTTAAAAGGACAATCTCTAGAACTCATCCAACAGTACCTGTATCTGGGACAAACACTGCGAATGAACAATGAGCTGAGCCTCCATTTGGCCAGGAAAGGGAAAGTGAGATAGCTTGCCTTTTGGAACTTGTGCAGTGCTTTTAATTTCTCCAAGCTTCTCTATGAAACAAAGGCTTATCTTTTAAACACCGAGATTTTTTTTCTGGGGATATTATAAAGCTACAAGTTATAGCTTAGTACTTCCTTGGAAGAACTGAAATGGAGAGGTCTTTGATGGGCATGAAGCCCAAAAACTGCAGCATATTACAAAAGAGAAATTATATTGGCATAGGAAAGAAGGAAGAAAGGAAGAAAAAAGGAAAGAAGGAAGGAAGAGAGGGAGGAAAGGAGGAATGAAGAAAGGAAAGGAGAAAGGGAGGGAGGGAAGAAACAAACATTTATCAAGGGCTTACTATGTGCCAGGGACAGTGTTAAGTGTTGGGGAAACAAATTAAAACAAAAGCGAGACAAAACAGTCCTTGCCCTCAAGGAGCATACATTTGAATAGGGGAAGACAACTCAAAAAAGGGAGCTGAAAATCAGGAGTGTGGGGAGAGGAGGAAAGATAACTAGTTTGTGTTGGGGGGGGGAGGTAGGGAGGATATTGTTTTGAAGTTCAGAAGGCAGAAAACAGAATAGGAGGGAAAGAGGGGAATGCGGGTCAGCCTGGGACCCTCTACAAAATGGATATTCCAGGAAGAACTCACCAATGGGAGAAAGAAGCAGACTTTACAGAGGCCTGCTCCAGGATGAGAAGGCCATATGGTTGGTTGGATAGATCAGGGAGAGGAGGCCCCAGGTACTGGGGGAAGTTCTAGGAGGAGATAGCATCATTTAGCTGGCTGGAAGCCGGCAACAGGTACAGGAGGGGGATGTCAGAAAAAGAGTAGGACTAGGAAAAAAAAGATGGGTTGACCATATAGTAAAGAAAAGAACACTCAAATAACAACCTATTGGAATCTCTAGGATGTCATGAGGGTATGAGCGATCAATAATTCAACAAGTATTTATTAAATATATCTTATGTGTCATACACTGTGTTAGGTGCTGGAAATATAAGACAAAGAATGAAACAATCCAATCTCATCAGAGCTTATTTTAGAATGGGGGAAAATAATGAATACATATAAAACTATATACAGAGTAAGTATAAAGTTGTATATAATAATGTGATAAATATAAATATCCAAAGATATAATAAATACAAATGGAAAACACCCAAAGAAACACAAATGTATAACATAATAATTCAAATATACTATGATGTAATAAAGGTAAATACATAACACCAAAATGAATACAAGTATAAAACATATTAAATACAAATGTTTTCAAATATATTCCTTAGCACACTGAATATAGCCCTGTGGTGAATTTATGGGATGGCATACGTAGACCAGAGTCCCCCAGGATAGGCAGTCAGGGAGGAGGCAATCCCTATATCCCTAAGAGTGTAGATCCAGTGAAGTACCGTGGTATTTACCTCCCAGGATTGCAGTGAAACTCAAGTGAGATAATGTATATAAAGTACTTTGCAAACTTTGAAGTGCTATCTAAAGTTCATTTAGAATTGTGAAGATTGACTGAGTACAGGTATGGAAAAATCTTTTGAAGACCATAAAACTCAATGGGAAGGTGAGGCATCATTATTATTGTTCCCCTTCCTGAGCTTCTCTAAGGGGGACTTTGGTTTATAAAGGTCTTCCCTTGCAGGTATATCCACGGGACATCACATTGCAGGGCCCTGCAAAATTGATTGACGCTGCAGTTATGATGCCCAGACTCGGCAGTGTCCCAGGCTCCATAAAGACTAACCATAGCTCTGTGCCTATCAGAACTCTGCTTGTGTCACGGATGGAGCTGTCCCAGCTGAAGATGACCTCTGATTTGCTGTTAACAATTCTTTTCCAATTGATGATGGGAGTATTAGATTTCCCTCTAGGCTGCCCACCCTTGTACGAAGAAGGTGAGCTTGCAACCATACTGCCACCTTTACGGATGGAAGGGGCGCTCTGGGCCCCTAGAGATAATTGACTTTAAGTAGAAAATCCACCTGCAAAGGTTAACTTTAAATGCCTCCTAGACATTCTAGGAAATTAGATTTGGGGCTTGAGCCTGGGTACAAGGGAGGTCCTTCTTGTTTCCAAAAGTGAGCACACTAGCACAGGCAGGACTAGTGTTGAATTCTTCTAGGTTTATTAGGACTGAGTTCAGTGAAGGCAAAGCATTGCAGTGTATGCCTCTAAGTTCTCTCCAGGGAGTTCCTTTTCTGTAATTAGGTTTTTACCTTTTTGTTGTTGTTGTGATTCTATATTCCAGCACCTGCCCTGTGGCTCCTTGCTTTTGATTGATAAGAGTTCATGGTACCCTGTCCACTCTCAATCCACCACATTTCTCTTCTACTATCCTCTAGCTCTGCCAATTCACTCTACCCTCTGCTTCTTTTTCTGCACTCCAGTTCTTGCCATGAGGCCCCGAACTCCTGATTCACCAATTATTCAATCAACAAACACTTATTAAGCACCTATTGTGTGCCAGGTGCTGTGCTAAGTGTTAGATGGGAGGTCACTCTAACTAGATTGCCCTAGATCCCCCATGCTGCTCTCTGGCCTTCCTCCTGTCATGACATCCCACATGGGAGAGTCACTCACCCCAGATAAATCCACGCCTCTATTTTAGGAACAAGACTATGAATCAATTGCTCTTTAACTCCACACACCATCTCTATAATAGCGCAGACCACCCCTCTCCCCATCACTGTTGTCTTCCCTTGTTAGAATGGAAGCTCCGTGAGGGTAAGGATTGTCTTACTTGTTTTGTTTTTACTCCCAGGGTTTAAGACAGTGCCTGGCATTTAATAATTGCTCAATAAATGCTTTTTTCATTAATTTCCTCAACTTCAGGCCCTGGCTCTTTGATTTGTATATTTTCTACAACTTGAATTTGATTTGGTGTCAGATCCAAGCCTAGAGGGGCCCCTGATCCCTTGGAAGAATTTGCCAAGAATATTGTCTGATTCAAAAAGGTTAATAATTTTACCTCAAACAGAACTTAACACACAATCTCTTCTGCCTTCTAATGGGATGAGGCCATATTTGTTTAGTTGATGCATGATTAAATCCACCTCTCTCAGCATTCCACAAATACTAATTGCTGCCTTACAGGCCCCATTCCCATGGGAGGAGACTGGGCACATTCTTCCTATAATGGTGCAGGACCACCTGTTGGAGCAGATGCCAAGGAGGGCTTTCCTTTTTTGCATATGTGCCTGTGGCCTGAATCAGTCCAGTTGCCATGCATTCTATCTTAAGTATTTAGCTAAAAATCCACAGTTCCTTCAACCATTCCTCATAGGGCACAAACATGATGATTGTTACTGTCTGTTAATGAAGCTTAAGTTTGCATCCAACCTTCCATCACCCCTGTATCACTTGAAGAGGTGTCCTTTCTCCTTGCCAAGGCAAATTCTCCTATGTGAACCTTCAATCTCATTCTTTCTAGCATACCCACTTTCTCACTAATCTTCAATTTTTTCCTCTCTACTCGCTGCTTCCATGCTGCGTACAAACATAATCATGTCTCTCCCATCCATAAAAAAAAAACACCAAAAAAAACCCCCACAAAACACTGTTGATCACTCTCTTCTGTATATCCTCTCTCTTGGTTTTCATGACACTACTTTCACCTGCTTATTCTCCTTCCTGTCTGAAGACACCTTCAAAGTCTTAACTGTGAGGGGGCCTCTCATGTCCTGGGCCTTCTCTTCTTTTTTCCTTCTATGCATTCTGGCTTGATGACCTCATCAACTCCTATGGGTTGACTTTTCTTCTCTGGACAAATTATTCTCAGATCCATAAATCCAGCACTAACATCTTTCTTATTTTCCAGTCTTATATCACTAACTACCTCTTGGACACCTCAAATTCAAAATCTCTGAGACAGAATTCATTATCTTTCCCTGTAAACTCTTTTCCTCCAAACTTTCCTGTTATTGCTTAGGGTATCACCTTTCTCCCAGTCACCTAGGCTTGTGATTTCATCCTCAACTCATCACTTGGATTCATCTCATACATCCGATCTGTTGCGAAGTCTTACCATTTCTACTTTCACAATATTTCTCATATAAATCCCCTTGCTTCTACTCACACTGCTGCCACTCTAGTGTAGACTATTATCACCTCACATCTGGACTAATACAATAGCCTTCTGATTGATCTTCATGCCTCTCTCCCTACTCCAATCCGTCCTCCACTCAGATGTCAAAGGATTTTCTTTACATGCTGGTCTGACAACATCACCTCTCTCCACTACTCAGTAAACTCCATTTAGACTATTTATATCTTATACGTACTCTTTTTTTTTTTTTGCACATTGTCTCCTCCATCAGCATGTGAGTTTCTTGAGGGCTGGGACCCAACCATGTTTTCCTCTTTCTTTGTGTTCCAGCACTTAGCTTTTGACATACAGTAAATGCCTAATGAGAGCTTGTCCAATGAGATTAGCTTTCATGGTTGCCTTGTCAAACTATTGATTCATATTGACCTTCATGTCCATTAAACCGTCCTTCCTCCTAGATTTTTTTTTGCCATAGAAACTTCTTCCCAGTTATGTCTCCCTCATCCTGTATTCATGAAGTTGATTTTTTGAACCTAAGTGCAGGTCTTTACATTTATCCCTAGTACATTTCATCTTATTAGATTCAAGTCAATGTTTTACCCTGTCAGATAATTTTAAAGGAGAAGTAATGAAAGATTTGATGTCAATGATCTATGCTTAGTTTTATGTTGTTAAATATTTTTAACAATAACTTGAATAAAAGTCTAGATGGTATGCTAATCAAATTTGAAGAAGACATAAGATCGGGAGTGACAATTAACATACTAGATGACTGATGAGAGAGTCAGGATTTAAAATTATCTGAGAGGGAGGAGGACCTGCTACCAACAAGGCTCTATTTTAGGGGCTGGCAATGCAGAGACAAAAGGAAAATGGTTATTTTACTCAAATGGTCAGTAAATAAAAACTTGTTAATCACCTACTATTGCTAGAGGCTGTGCTAAATGCTAGAGATACAAAGAAAGATAAAAGACAGTACCTGCCCACAATCTAGCTGCCTATGTGCTACCATAGAGCAGACAGGAGGGAAATAGTATATGCACAAATAAATGTTAACACAAGATAATTTGAAAGTGAGAGAGCACTGACCACTGGAAAGCCTTTCTGAGTCTTCTGTGTTTTTATGTAAGGAAGGTCTTGGCAGAGTGGGCCCTTTCAGGGCAGTAAAGTTTGCCCCTCAATTAATGAGTAGCAAAGGAAAAGATCTATGGAGCTAGAGGGGAAGTTATCAGGACACCAAACATGACATGCCAAGCAAATGAGCAGAACCCATATGTGGGGAGAAAAGAGCAAGTTGTCAAGAAGACAGCAGAGATCTAAGTGGTAGACTGGAGACGCTGTTCAAGTTCAGACATGGGTTCAAAGAAACCAGATATTCCACAAGGCAGGAATCCATCTACTTTGGTCATGTTCAACATGGCTAGTGTACCTATGTTTTTCTTAGCCTAATTTGTGACAAGCACCCTGCTTTCCTTGTCCCTACAAAAGAGCTTCACCTGTGGATGGCTACTGGCCATCACTGACATTTGCCATATGGAAAACAGCTGTGTCTGATAGGCAGCATATATTCTGCATTTTCTTCCTGAGAGTAGAACTCTATTAGATTCTGGACATGAAAGTTATAGATTCCAAAATATCTAGTGCATATCATTTCCATATGTGGAGGGCTTTAATTTGCCTTCCCACCAATTTTATCATTCTTATTTAAGAGGCAAGTAAATAGAAGCCAAGAGAACATAGAGGACAGAAAAAGACAGATATAAATACAGAAGTAGAAATGTCTCTTGGCCTTTCTCCTTTTTTTTTTTTTAGAATTAGTCAGTTACCTAACAGACATTGGTGGTACAATTTCACAAGTACAGTTTGTTGGTATTTTGGCTTGTAGAACCTTAACTTCTCCCTCTTTCTTGCCTCTTTCCTTCACTTTCCCCTCCCTATGCCATCAGTCTCCAAGTCCTGCTAATTCTTCCTCTACAATATCTCTTGCATCTCTTCACTTCTCCAACCACCACCATAGTTCAGGCCCTCATCACCTTTGCCTGGACTACTATAATTGCCCTTGGTCAAACTCCCTGCCCCAATGCCTCTTCTATTCAATCCATCCTTTTTATATTTGCAAAAATAATTTTCCCAATATACAGGGCTGACAGTGCTACTCCCGTACGTGAACATTTTCACTGTCTCCCATTGCCTATAGAATCAAGTCCAAACTTTTCATCCTGGAATTAAAAAAAAAAAACAAAAACTAAACATTCACAATCTGACTCCAGCTTAGTTGTCTAGCTTTATTCTACAGTGAAACTGAACAACCTGCTTTTTCCCAAAGAGGATCTTTGATTTTTGAGTTCTGTGGCTTTGTTTGTATTGTTCTACCCACCTAAGGTACCCTTTCCTTTGCAACTTTACCTGCTAAAATCTTGCTTAGCTAAAAAGGAAAAAAAAGTAGAATTTGGATTTAGAAGGTTCGATTCCCACTTTTCTGTTTATTAGCTGTGTGACCTTTGGCAAGTCACTTAATGTCTGAGCCTTGGTTTCTTCACCTATCACAGAGATAAATAGGATATTTTTTCCCATTATCACACCCACTACCACCTCCCAAGGTTGTTGGAAGGAAGAAATGTAGTAATATATGAAAAGTATTTTATAAACCTTAAATGTAAGCTACTATTGTTAATATTCCATTATTATTATGCTATGAAGCCTTCTCTAATCCCCCAACCTATCTAGAAGTGACCTCCTGGACTCCCAGAGAAATCTTATTACATTTTTATATTCAACTTTGCCTCATAGTCACTTATTTTATGTTTTAACTCTTCCATTAGTCTATAAGCTCTCTAAGACTAACGTCCTATTCCTAGTTGTTTTTGTATTCTTGGAAGGCCACAGAGTAAATGCTTAATAAAAGTTTCAAAAGAACGCTGAACTTGAAGCACTTCCAAACCCGGCCTCATCATTTACCTCCTGTGTGACCTTGGGCAAGACACTTAACTTCTGGGGTCCTCAGTTTCTCCACCTGAAAAAAGAAGATCACTGGCTTCAGAAACTGAACACTGGGTTTGGATCCTGGATCTTGCTCTTCTAAGGCAGTGATGATGGTGAATGGGGTGAAGATGGGGAGAGAGATCTTAAAACATTTGCACCAGCTCAGATGTTGGGGAGCAGATTTAAAGCCATCCCCAAAACGTCTGGAGTAGGGACACAGTACCCCCTCCCCCATTCTGCTCTACCTCAAGTATAGGCTGATCAGGAACATTTTATGTAGATTTACCTGCTATATGGGAATGGAGTCATATCTATGTAATAGATTTTTTTCCCCTTCTTTTTATTAAATCTGCAATGTGGAAATCAGTGGGCTCTGAAATAATTTTGGTTATAAAGGAACTTGTTTTTTGTTACATTCCCAACCTCACCCCTATGTAATCTCTCCCCATAGACAGTGCATTTATATCATTCTTTCGGAGGACTTGCGGCATTAAAATGTGGACAGCCAGGACGGCGTCTTTAGTCTCAATAGAGCAGAGCCGTAGCAACAACCGAAGGGTGGGGGAAGGGAGGGATTCCACATTCTTTCTCTCCCTTAACACTATACAAAGTCTGTGATATCCAAGGCTTCACATCCTTTCTTGCCGAGGGCTCCATTCGTTGGCAGAAATGTTTGAATACATTCTCTTTCAGGAAGGATCAGAAAAACCTCGGAAGGCAAATATTTCATTTGACACCCAGCGGCAAAAACACCAGCGAAAACTAAATGGGAGAGGATAAATCAGAGGAAATTACATATTATGGTTTTTTTATATATACAAAAAGATCTATTTCTTTAATGTCCTTTGACTTGAAATTTTATGTGTTACGGTTTTTTAAAAGTAGTTGGAGGAATTAGACTTACTCTATTCAAGGGGTCTCTAGTAACTTTGTGGCTATAAATCTACTTTTTATCTTCAGATATTCAGTGAATATTCCTTTAACTTTTACCTCCCTCCCTCCTTCTTTTTTCCTTCCACCCTTATTTCTTTCCTTCCCTTCCTCCCTTCACTTCCCTCCCTTCCCCTCCCTCTCTTTCCTTCCCTCCCTCCTTCCTTTTCCTTCCTTCTTTATTTCCTTCCTTCTTTATTTCCTTCCTTTCTTCCCTCCTTTCCCTCCCCTTTCCTTCCTTTCCTTCCCTCTTTAATTCTCTCACTCTTTCCTTCCTTCCTTTCTTCCTTCTTTCCTTATTTCCTTGCATATGTTGGCTCCTTCCCAGAGTTTTTCTCTCTCTTCAAGTTGAAGGGAGGTTGGAACCGTGTCTTCTCTCTCAAAACCAGAAGTCTCTTTTCTCCAGTTCTCACCAACTCTGCCCCTCACACAAGAATAACCAATCTCCCCCAATGAGGGAAGTCTTATGTGTGGGTTACATATTTCTTTAGTACCTACTGTTTGCTTAGTCCTATTCTGGGTGCTGAAAAGGTACATCAGGGCTGTACCTGATATTGTTTACAATAGCTGTTCTAAACCTCTCTTCTTTCTTCAAATTGGCCATCCCCAACCCTCTCAACTGGGGAATTTGCCCTCAGGGAGCTAGCAATCTAGTTGAGGAGGCATGAAATTTAGATGATAATAATAATAATAATAATTTTTCTATAGTGATTACTATGTGCCTTACACTGTGCTAAGTGCTTTACACTTATTATTTCATTTGATCTTCACAACAACTCTGGGAGGTAGGTACTATTATGATTCCTATTTTACAGATGAGGAAACTGAGGCAAAGAGAGGTCAAATAATTTGCTTAGGGTCACACAACTAATAAGTACCCTAGGCCACATTTGAACTCAGGTCTTCCTGACTCCAAGCCCAGGACTTTATCCACTATACCACCTAGAACATAAGAATATAGGAAAAGGACCAAAATGAATGACAGAGACAGTAAATGTATGACATAGGGGTTAGGAGGCAATGAGGTGGGAAGAGCTCTGGATTTGGAAGCAGAGCTGGGTTCAGAACCTAGCTTTGCTGTATTCCCTCTGTGTGAATTTGGGGTAGTCCCTACGTACTCTAGATCTCAGTTTCTTTGTCTGTAAAATAAGGAGGTTAGACTCAATGACCTCTAAGGTCCTTTTCAGCTATATATCCTATCATTCTTTAAAAGGTTAATCAGTAAGTTTTCTACACCATAGTCCTTTTTTGACCTAACATTCCTGCCCATATCAGATACCTCTTCTTTGTAACAAAGTAAAACAGTGTAAGCCAAATTTACCCACCCAGCTGCCTTGTCTGATGGCATGTGAAACATTTCACATGGACAATCTTTCAACTCTACTGAAAGTCATCTGTTCTCTGGGATAAAGAATAATAGCTGATCTTCAGTGTCTTCATATCAGTTCAGTCATACATGTGAGGATGATTACCCTCCTGAACTTAGCATCAGCCATGTTCCACTTCCATGATAGAGAATTCTAAAATGCCTTTATCTCACACTAACCTCTTATCATTTCATCTCTCTCTAAGCCTCTCTTCTCCTAACCTACTCTTTGTTCTCACTGTGACTTCCAGTCCCTTTACCTCTAAGAATTCTCCCAGGCTTTAGTTTTACTTTTCTTCCTTCCGAAAAAGCCTTCTCTGCTCTCTTAAGCTGGCCATGCCACTCCTTTCCCAACCCTCTCAGCAGAGGACCTTGCCTCTTACTTTACTGAGAAAATAAAGGAGATTGCAGTGTGTTCCCAATTCTTTTCTCCTCTACATATTAAAACTTTTTGACATCATCCCTTTAGTCTCTTAGTCAAGTATCCAAAGAAGAGGTGGTATTTATCCTTGTCAAGCTCAAACCCTCTATTTGTACCTTCAATCCCTTCTCCTCCTATTTCCCCCTGAAGATTGTTTCCACAATCATCCTTTTTTCCCTCTAAACTCAAACCTCTTTATATCTACTGACTCATTCCCTGCTGCCCTAAAAAAAATAAAAAAAAAACCCCACTCATTTGAGCCTACTATCTATCTCCCCTTAGGCTATCGTCCTACATCTCTCCTCTCTTTCAAAGTCATACTCTGAAAAAAAAACAAACAAACAAAAATCCACCACAAACTGTCTACCATTTCTCCATTTCTTCTCCTCTCACTTCTCAAATCCTTAAAATCTGATTTCTGACAACATCACTCAATTGAAACTTCTCTTTCCAGTTACTGATGATATCTGAATTGCTATATCCAATGATTTTATTTCAATCTTAATCTTTGACTTTTTTGTAGCATTTGACATGGCTGGACATTTTTTCTTCTCTGGGTGTCCACGGCACTATTTTCTCTGAGTCCTCCTCCCACTTATCTGACCACGCCTCAGAACCCTTTGCTAGATCACCCTTGCTATTTGTAGGCATTCCTTGAAGACTCTCTCTCGCTAACCTCAGAGGCTCCCATGGGTTCAATTATTACCTCTACTTAGATGACTAGCAGATCTAGATATCCAGCCTCATTGTACCTCCTAAGCTCCAGTCTCACATCACTGATAACATATTGAACATTTTGAATTGGATATCCCATGGGAATCCATAGGGCTTGGCTGAAGTTAGCTCAAACTGCTTCTCAGGAACCGATTGTTAAATTTTCAGTGTGAACATTTATACTTCAGAAATCAGCAAACACTACAAATCAGGGCTTGATTTATTTTTGTTTTGTTGATTTTCTAGACTTAAGAAACTGATGGGGAAGTGTTAATAATGCAGATTAAACTTTAAAATGTGTCATGCATACATTTTTCCCCCTGGAGAGGTGGTTGTTTAAACATTTGTTGTTCATTCATGTCCAACTCTTCATGACCCTGTGAGCCATAGTACACCAATGTTCTCCATGTGGTTTTCTTGGCAAAGATACTGGAATGGTTTGCCATTTCCTTCTCCAGTGGATTAAGGCAAACAGAGGTTAAGTGGCTTGCCCAGGGTCACACAACTAATAAGTGTCTGAGGCCGGATTTGAACTTAGATTTTCCTGACTGTAGCCCCAGTACTCTATCCACTGAACCACCTAGCTCTCTCCATTAAACATTTACCAGAACACAACTGCTTAATGGCACCTCAAGTTCAAAATGTCCAAAATAAAGCTCATTTTCTCTCCCCTCCCCACAACTGATGCTGGCCCACTGTTCTTCCTAACTACCTTCTTTTTGTCAAGGGTACCACCTTTCATTCTGATTTCATCCAAAGTGCTCTTCTTGAAGTTATCCTTGACTTCTCATTCTCCCTCACCCTACATGTGCAAGTGGTTGCCAAGTCTCATTTCTATCTTCACTACATCTCTCATATCCACTCTCTTCTCTCCATTCACTTCTAATTATTCTTCTAATTTATCTCCCTCCAGTCTCTTTCCCTTTCTGAACCCACTCTCCACAGAGTTGCCAAAATGATTGTGCTAAAGCAAAATTCTGACCATAACACTCCCCTCAATAAACTAAAATGATTTCATCTTATGCCTAAGATCAAATACAAATTGCTCTGGTTGCCATTTAAAGCCCTTTGCAACCTGTGTCTATACTACCTTTCCAGACTTATTATATATCACTTCTTTTTATATACTTATATACTTACAGTGCAGCCAGACTTGTCTTCATGCTCTTCATGCCCAGTATTCAATTTCTCATCTCTGCTTTTGTACAGCCTGTCACCTATGCCAAGATTGCATTATCTCATGACTCCTACCTTTTAGAATCCTGAGTTTCCTTCAAGACTCAGTTTAAATGCCAGCTCCTACATTAGACCTTTTCTAAGTGCTTAGTGCTTCCCCCCTCCCCCAGCTGCTGGTCCCTCTACCCCAGCAAATTATCCTGTATTTATTTTGCATATATTTGCTTATACTTATATGTGTGCATATTATCTTCCCTGATAGAATGTAAGCTACTTGAGGGTCTAATGGCCTAGCATGGTGGCTGGCATATTGCAGTCACTTAATAAATGCTTGCTTGCTTGATTGCATTTGATCTGAGTTTGGCTGTGTATAGTCTTTTCAGGGGACAGTGATTAGACAAGCCTGACTTAAGTTAGGGGTTTGTGCAGAGGAATATTGGGAAGTAAGGGTAGCTGATGTTAGATTTATGGAGAACTTTGAGTGCCAAATTGCCGGGCTTGTTCAGACTGTGATGCTGAGGACTTTCATGCCTTCCCAGAACCTTTCCTAGCCAATCTGGAAGCCAGGCTTGGATAAATCTTGAGGTTCAAGCCTGGCATTTCTCATCAATGCAAATCCCTTCCCACAGCTGGAGAAGCAGTTCCCAATGCATGTCTTCCTGATGTCTTCTGGATCCTCCTCCAGATCATGCCCAATCAGGGTTCTGTCCTTGGCCCTCTTCTCTTCTCCCTCTATACTATTCAACTCAGTGATCTCATCAGCTCCCATCTCTGTGCTGATGATTCTCAAATCTACTTTTCCTGCCCCAATCTCTCAGTTGACCTCCAATCTCACATCTCTAAATGCCTTTTGGACATCTTGAACTGTATGTTCAATACATATCTTAAACTTAATATGTCCAAAACAGAACTCATTATCGGTCCCCTTAAACCCTTCCACTTCTCCTTCCTTTTCCCCCATTACTGTAAAGGGCAATACCATCCTCCCAGTCCTTTAGGCTCACAACCTAGGAGTCATCCTGAATTCCTCACTGTCTATCACCACTTCCATGTCCAACCTGTTGCTAATGCCTGTCGATTTCACCTTTGCAACATCTTTTGAATATGCCCGCTTCTTTGCTCTGACACAGGCCACCACTCTAGTGCAGACCCTTATCACCTCATGCCTTCATTAAATCAATAAAATTAAGTAATTAAATCAATTAAATCAATAGTGGGTCTACCTACTTCAAGTCTCTCTCTACTCCAATGAATTCTACATTCAGCCACTAACATGATTTTCCTAAAACACAGCTCTGATCATGTCATCTTCCTACTCAATAAACCTCAGTGGCTTCTCATTGCCTCCAGGGTCAAATACAGTATCTTCCATTTGACATTCAAAGCCCTTCATAATCTAGCCCCCTCCCACCTTTCCAGTCATCTTACATTTCACTCACCCATGCGTACTCTTTGATCCAGTGACACTGGCTTCCTGGCTGTTCCACAAACAAGATACTCCATCTCATAGCTCCAGGTATTCTCTTTGACTGTCCCCCATACTTGGAGCACTCCCCCTCCTCATCTCTGACTAGTGACCTTCCTGGCTTCCTTTAATTTCCAACCAAAATCCCACCTTCTACAGGAAGCCTTCCCCAACAATTCTTAATTCCTGTGCCTTCCCTCTGCTAATTATTTCCTATTTATCCTGTATGTAGCTTGCTGTGTTTATATGTGTTTGTTTGCATACTGTCTTCCCCATTAGATTATATGAATTCTTTGAGGGCAAGGACTGCCTTTTGCCTCTCTTTTTTTTTTATACCCAGTACTTAGTGCAGTACCTGGCACATAGTAGGCTCTTAATAAATGTTTATTGATTGATTAATGACTGCCCAGGCATATCTTACTATAGGAGGCACATTCCAAGAGGAAGCATCTGTAAAGTTAGCTATTACCATGATGTTTGTTCCAATGATGAAAAGTTGAGCACTAAATCCCTATACTGGTTGTATTGACAATCTCTAACATTCAACAGTAAAAAGAAAAAGGGAAGACAATATCAATGGAGAAAATATTAAACTAATAAACTAGCACTTAACCAATCAATGGTTATTTCTTTGGCAATCTGGTAACAACTAAGGTAGAAATGTATTGAGAGAGAACATGTTAACAAAAATGATATTAAACCTTAAATAAATGATGCAGAATAAAGTAAGTAAAAGCAAGAGAACAATTTACACCATGATCATGATAATGTAAAGGAAAATAATATTAAAAGATAACAGGACTGTTATCAATGATGGGAGCAATCACCACTTCAGGGGATTGACCATGAAGCCAAGAAGTGACTGTGTTTAGGTATGGAATGAATCATATATTGCCAGGAATGGCCAATATGTTTCATTTACTTTGTTTAATTGTATTTTTTATTACAAGGAAGGGTTTGTGTGTATGTGCACATACTTGCACATACAGAGACATGCATACTAACATACATAGCCATTGGAAGAATGACAGCTATTCATATTAAAAATGAGTGCCAATAAAATTTTCATTTTTCTAAAAGTATAAACAATTTTTTGCCTTCAAAATACAAGTTCCTATTGAAGAGTCTAAAGAACTCTATAATCTTTCCACTTTTACAGGTCCAGTGTGTGAGGCATAATTTTTCCAACAGTTGTAGAAGAAACTGGAGGAAAAAACAAGACTTCTATATCTCAGTCCCTAGCAGAAACCACTCAATGAAGTGTGACATCTGTAAGCCAGATTAAGGCAATTGATTTTCTTTATGACAAATCTCTCCTTAAGTGAGGGAGACAGCGCAGAGTTCATGACCATCCACTAATGAATTCTATCCTACTGTGCCATTCTCTTCTCATTTTGTTCTGGTTTCCACTTCAGCGACAGCTGTCTCATCACCTGGTGTCCTGATTTTCTCTTTAGTCCAATGTGTTCTCACTGGGACAAGCCAAAACTGTTGACGATCACAAGCCTTCCCCTGCCTGTCTTTTTTTCTGCATTAGTTCTGTGTCTCAATAACTAGAAAAATAACTCCAAGAGCATGCCTCTTTGATTGCAGATTAGGTGTATTGTGTTTATATATAACTTGTTTTGTGGACTGAGCAGAGTCTTGTCTATTTCTGGGGGTCCAATGTGGTAATGAATGTGACTAAATGCTGAATTGGAGTTGCTAGTAAAATGTCCATTCAAATGCAGATTTACCTTCACTGAAATAAGATTGAGTTTGTAAGGCACGTCCCCTGGAGGCTAGTTGATTTCTCCTTGATCTTATGCCAAAAATACAGGAAATTTTCTGAGTTTATAAAACATAGGCTAATTAGTTTCTTCTCCTAGTCCATAAAACCAATAAATGACAATGCTTCGGGATGTCAATATACCTTTTCTATATAAATAAATCCTACATTAAAATAATAGCTTAGATACTTAATTAAACACTAATTGCCTACTTTTACATATTAAATTGAAGAGACAATATCATTTGGAGCAAGATTGAAAGAAATATGTACACTTACATATAAAGTAAGGTATTTTATAACTGATACCAATAATCTACTTCACTAAATATTGCCTATTATTTCTATTTCTTCATTCACAAATTAGGGAAACAAATTCTTTCATGTAGTCTATGTTGTATTTGAAAAATCTGACCATTCTAATGGATAAAGTGATCCTGTGTATTCATTAATTCTTTTTATGCAAATGAGAAACCTTTAATCATAAAAAAAGTTTACTCTTCATGTCATCAAGGGACTCTGGGCTCCAGTGTGAGGAAGCCAGAACCATCTGAAGAGTAGGGTCTCAACCTACCAGGACTTACATTCATTTTCAGTGGAGAAGCTTTTTGGACCTTATTTTTTTTTTAAAACTGAAAAGAATTTTAATGAACCAGATGGAATCCAATTTCATTCTGGAAATCCCACTGATCTAAATTTAGTGTAAAGACTTATGCTAGTTTGTGGTTGCCCGTAGACATTCCTGGTTTTGTAAAGCCACTGATTACTCTGTTGATGAACATGTCATCTGCCCACTGAGAGCTAGTTGAGGCCCTAGAAGAGATGAACAGAACCCTCTTTCATGGACTTCTTTATAGCTCCTAGAACCACTAGGCCTTCTCTACTTACATCTAACCAATGCAAAAACCTGATGTATATGAAGGAAATTATTTTCTTCTTCCCAAGGGCTAGGCAGCATAAATTATTTTTCAGGCAAAGGGGAATGCTCGTGATTATTGGTTTTTATAATAAGTTATTAGATTCATATCTTTTCAATTTTGTGCAGGTATAATGTCCTGAACAAGAAAATTATAGGTATAAGTCAATAGGTAGTACAGAAAGAGAGAGAGAGAGACCTTATCAATGAAGAGAATATGTACAACAAAGTAAGAACAGTTGAGGGATAAGGCTTTTACTTTGACAAGACTAGAGATCTCTTTTTGGGGATTAGGGAATGGGGAAGGCAATTTTAGGCTAAACCTACTTTCATTAGTAATGGTGAGGGAGCGGCCAGTTGGAGCCCAGTACTTAAATTATGCACAATCTTCTCTGCCTGCTGCCAATCCACATGGAGCCATAGTGACCCTGCTTCCAGAAATGCTTACTGAAAGGGTCATTTCTCACTTCATTTCAAAACATAAGTAGGGATCTTCCAACTGTTTCCTGTTGGCTTACTACATAGGAGTAATACTGGAAAGCCTTAGCATTTGACCTAGAACTAAGTGTGCACACAAAATGTTCAAATGAAGAATGCTTTCTTTTCTAAGCTATCTAAGGACATTACACCTACACAAAGTAGCTATTGGGAGAGGAAGAATAAGTGCTGTGGGTCTCTGCATAGGATAGAAGATGATTTACTGTGGCCTACTATGGCTGCCTTATCTTCCCACTTGGCTACAATATGGCCATGACACCATGGTGCCTCTGTTTTTTCAGTTTCTGTTATTTACTCTTTTTTGATCTTAGGTCAATGAGTATTGAAGATGGAACAAATTAGTGATTCAAAAAGTCAGAACAGCCATCAAAGATGTCCTCAAAAATCAGAGTCAGTAGCAGAAGTATCTAAATCTGGTAAAGAGTTAGCCTTGAAGAGTGATCTGCTTGACCCATCCCAGCAGAGAATCAACCAGCCAACTGAGGCACCACGTCGTATAAGCAAGGGATTTGTCCAATGGCTGTGCCATGCTCTTAAGTGAACTTGGTGGGGAATCTGAAAATAATAGTAATAATAATACTAATAGCTAATATTTGTGTAGTGCTTACTATGTGCTGAGTACTATGCTAAGCACTTTACAAATTATATTTCTGTTGATCTTCACAACAACCCTGGAAGTAGTGCTATTATTATTCCCATTTTACAAATGAGGAAACTGAGGCAAATAGAGGTTTAAGTTACTTGCCCAGGTTTACATAGGTAATAAGTGTCTGAGGTCAAATTTGAACTCAGATCTTCCTGATTCCAGGGCTGGTACTTTATCTACTTTTGGCCAAGATGTACTCCCCACACTGCTTCACTTACAGCAATCACTTTTAGTGATTAGAGTCTTCCTCAGGGATCAAATAACCGGGGGAAAGTTTTTTGGGGGGATTTTTTTGTTCTTAAATTTCATACACACACACATACATATGTGTATGTGTGTGTGTCTGCATACATACACAGATGTATTTGTATACATGTATGTATATATAATATATACCTTCTCAGTAAATATCTCTGTAAAAGCTAATTGATGTTGGTTGGTTAGTTGATATGTGGGAGAACACAATCAGATGGGGCTCTTGAGTGATAGCATTAGAAACTCCAACCCCTCAAGGTGATCCCTAGAACCTAAAGGAAGCAGTGCCCTCTGCACTGCAGATGCACTCTGGGGACCCAAACTGCCAGTGCGTGTGGGGTTAGGAAAGGGAGCCCCAGAGGCTGGGTAACACATTCATTAAGCCAATATATTTTGAGTGTGTAAGTTACTCATTGTCTACACACAGAGTAGATTCACCAATGCACATTTACACATATACACATGAGCACAAATATTGCAGTTCCTAGAGTCCTAGTTTTGGAAGGCATCAAAGAATCCTCTAGTCTACCCCATACATGAACAAGAATCCAATTTGACAATATACCCTCCAGACAATATACCCTGAAGAACTTTTTTACCTGTTGAATTCTGTAAGACTAGTTATTTATTTTTTATTTTGTCATCCTATAAAACATTTTAAATGAAATTAACTTTAAGGATAAAAAATGCCAATTCAACTTACTTTACAACTATTTAACTTCAATAAGATTCTGGCTGTGGTTAAAGTGTTGAATGTGGATTCAGGAAGACCTGAGTTTGAATCTGTCCTCAGATACTTACTAGCTATGTAAATCTGGACAAATCACTTAATTTCTATCTGCTTCAGAATCCTCACCTGTAAAATAGGGATAATAATAAGACCTACCTTTTAGGACTATTGTCAGGATCAAATGAGCTAACATATGTAAAGTTCTTTGCAAACCTTAAAGTGCTTTATAAATGCTGGTTATTATTTATCATTAATTATGTAAATTTAAGAGATGGTGCAGTGGATGGAGCATTGGACTTGGAATCAGGAAGACTCTTCTTATTGAGTTCAAATCTGACCTCAGACACTTACAAGCTGTGTGACCTTGGACAAGTCACTTAACCCTGTTTACTTCAGTTTTCTATTCTGTAAAATAAGGTGGAGAAGGAAATGGCAAACCAATCCAGTATCTCTGTCAAGAAAACCCCAAATAGGGTTGCAGAGTTGGATATGATTGAAATGACTCAACAATAACAACAACATCAACAAAACAACATTACTAAGTATAGGTGGTATTGGGATATCATATGGAGAACTGACCTCAGAGCTAGGAAGACACTAGTCCTGCCTCTGCCACATACTGTCTGTGTGCCCTGGGGTAAGCTTATTTCAGGGTTCTAAATGCACAGGTTGCAGAGAGACGATGTTGAACTGTATAGCTATACCCGTGAAATTATAGGTCTGGTCCCTAGGCCTAATATCATCCAATGTCTGTAACAACTTTAGTTATTCCCTTCATGTCCTTTTTAAATTTCATTTTTGTTCATTTATCTCTGGGTGTATTTTCTCTGTAGTCTTAGTCAATGTATACTCCTCTCTTTTGATTCTTTATTTATTTTAAATTATTCTATGTAGATCTTTCCAAATTTATTTATATTACTCATACTTACCAATCTTTATCATATTAAATGAGATTGTGTTTGTTTGTTTGGAGGCAATCAGAGTTACATGACTTGCTCAGGGTCATACAACTAGTATCTGAGGCCAGATTTGAACTCAGGTCTTCCTGACTCCAGGGCTGGTGCTCTATTCACCGGGCCACCTAGCTGCCCCAAAGGAGATGTTTGTAAAATGCTTTGCCAACTTATATATTGCCAACCTAGCTATTACTATGTTATAGTATCTCATTTTATTGGCAAACCACAATTTACTCAGTTAATTATACATTTCTGTGGAGCGTTTTGTCTTATTTTTGTAATAATGAATCATGATGCTCTAAATTTCTTTGAATGCATTCTGATTTCTATTTTCAATAATACTGTGCTTATTCAAAATAATGAGATTGTTAGTCAAAGGGTATGATTACTTATATAACTTTTGCAATGTATGGCTATGCTGCTCTCCAAAAGAATGACTCCAACAGCAAAGTAGGGACAGGCTTCTTCTTTGCTCTGTCAACATTAAGTTTTTAATCATTTAAAATCATTTTTTTGGCCATTTTAATGGTTGTGAAGTAGTGTCTAAAATTTGTTTTCATTTGCATTTCTTTGATTGTTTGAGAGGTTGAACATTTTTTTCCAAGGGCTTATTGACAATTTGTGTGTCCTCTTTTGTTAATCGCCCATTCATAAGTAGTTACCATTTGTTCACTGGAGATTAGGTTTTGTCCTTAACAGTTTTATGAATTGTTTACAAATTTTAGAAGTTGTTTTTATTTGTTACATTTGCTATAGATATTTTCCCCAGTCTTTTATATAATCTTTTTTATCTTGATTACATTATTTCTTGTTGTATAAACGATACTAGCATCCACATAATCAAAAGTATCTGCCTTTTTTTTTTAAACCTTCCTGGAGATTTTATTACCATAGGGAACAATAAAGGTGGGATTCCTTCTACTGATACAGATCAGCAACTGCACTGCCATTTTATGGTCTCAGAGAGTTGCCTGAGATCGTTGAGAGGTTAAGTGACTTGCTAACCCAGGCAACACTTGAATCCAGGTCTTCTTGACCCCAAGGTCAGCCTCTATCCACTGTAACATCTTGCCTCTCAACAGCTACCTGATCCCTAATAATTTCTTGTATTTGTTAAATAGAACAAAGTTTAGCTTTCTTCCTAAATATTGTAGTCATTCAGTTGTTTTCAGTTGTGTCTGACTCTTTATGACCCCATTTGGGGTTTTCTTGGCAAAGATACTGGAGTGGTTTTCTATTTCCTTCTTCAGCTCATTTTACAGATAAGGAAACTGAGGCAAATAAGGTTAAGTGACTTGCCCAGGGTCACACAGATACTAAATGTCTGAGGCTGGATTTGAACTCAGGAAGAGGAGTCTTCCTGACTCCAGGCCTGGTACTTCTTCCACTATACCACCCAGCTGCCCTTTAGATAAATATGATGCTTGGTTTTTTTTTTCCCTAAAGTTTCAGAGCTTTAAAAAAGTTGGTTGATAATACAATGGAATTTAATGTATTTTATGGCATGAAGTGTAGATCTAAGTCCATTTTTTTTAGCCAAATTATTAACACATTTTCTCAACTATAGTTATTTCAGGCAGCTAGTGGTACAATGGATAGAGTGTTGGGCTTGGAGCCAGGGAGACCTGAGTTGAAATATGACTCTAGATACTAGCTAACTGTGTGATCTTGGACAAGTCATTTAACCTCTATTTGCCTCAGTTTCCTCATCTGTAAAATGGGGGTAATAATAGTACCTGTATTCCAGAGTTCTCATGAGGATCAAATGAACTAATAATTGTAAAGCACTTAGCACAATGCCTGGCACATAGTAAGAATATTATTATTATTATTGTTATGCTTAGCACAGTGACTGCCACATAGTAGACATTATATAAAGACTTATTCCCTTCCCTATCCCCCATTAAATAACATATCTCCAATTCTTACTTTCTACATATTTAATCACATACACATCTTTGCGATACCTGAGGTGCTTAGGGTTCTGTCCATTGTTCTATTTTTTCTATTTTCTTCCCAGTTACATTATTTTGAAAACAACCTACTCAATTCACTTGTTTGTAATACATTAGTAACATTAGTAACAAAGGAAAACACAGGATTTGTACCCGTCCAAACAAACTTTTTGACCCAGACTAGTTAAATGTCAGTGCCAAATGAGACTTCACGGTACAATGCGAAGTACACGGTGGGACGGTACGTAAGAATATTTAGAACTAGAGAGCCTAGGGGTGCTCTGAGATGCCCTCCTATTCTGATATGGGGCAAGACGCTACATTAGACGCATGTGAACACATACGCCATCTATGAGACAGTCTCAACCCTCTAGGACTAGGTTTAGTGAAGCGCATCATCAAATACTTTCATCTAGTCCCAAATAATAGGCTTTTCCCTAATCCAGAAGCAAGACAAGTCAGAAGACCAGTTCCTGCTCCAATTCTCATTCCATGTCCATGGGGGAATCACCTCATCTCTTTGCCCCTCAGGGTCCCTATCTGTGAAATGCGGATAATAGTTCCTGGGATGCCAACCTCACAAAATTGTTGTGAAGAATAAATGAGATTGGGGCAGCTAGGTGGTGCAGTGGATAGAGCACTTTCCCTGGAGTCAGGAGGACCTGAGTTCAAATGTGACCTCAGACATGTACTAGCTGTGTGACCCTGGGTAAGTCACTTAACATTACCTTAAAAAAAAGAATAAATGAGATCAAGTGAATGTGCTTTGTCAATCATAAAGTGTTTTGAGCCGCATCTAAGATTAAAAGTAAAGGTGAGTGAATATGTTCAATCTAGGTGGTCAGTAGATGGAGTGTAGGACTTGGAGTCAGGACCTGGGTTAAAATCTCACCTCAGACACTGATTAGTTGTGTGACCTTAAGCAAGTCACTTCTTTCAGTTTCATTGTCAATTGTAAAATGGCTATTAACACTTACCTTGCAGGGTTATTGTAAGGATCCAATAAGATGACATGTGAAGCACTTTGCAAACCTTAAAGCGCTATATGAGTGTTAGCTACTGTTGCTATCTCAGCCCCACATATTATTATATAAGCACTTGATTTGTGATGTTGTACCCAGAGCTGGTAACTAGCAATTCTGGTGAATGGGGCAAGCAGCACAAAATGGATCCTGGAACAAGAAGTATGAAAGGTGCCCTCAAATTGATTCTTTAAGACAAATTAAGTTGTGGAGAAAAGAACTCAAAATATCCATAGTTCTCTATATACCAAAAGATTCACAGAAGGACTTCTCATAGTAGCAAACGGCAGGAAACACAACAGAGGCCCATCAATTGAGGGACAGCTGAACAACTTGTGGTTCCTAAATTTAATGGAATATTATTGCACCATGAAAAATGGTAAGTATGAAGAAACCAGAGGGGCGTGGGAAGACTTATTTGAACTGATACAAAATGAAGTTAGCATATGTAGGAAAACAATACACACAATGTACATAGAAAAGATAACTTCCCTCCCCTTTTTGCCTTGTCCATTTAATTCTGTATAATTATGATGACTAATCTTTGCCCTGGAGAAGAAAAAAGAAATTGTGCCTCCAATTCTTCTTTGCAGAGGTGAAGGATTGTGGGTATGAAATAGTATATTCATTTTCAGACTTGATTGAAGTGTTGACTGGTTTTGCTGAACTGCTTCCCCTCCCCCCTTTTTAAATTTAGTCTTTGGCTGTCTGGATTGATAGGAGCATGATATGTTTGGAAATTAAAGTGGTGGGTAAAGTACCACTAGTGACTAGTGGATAAAGTACCTAAAAGCACTAAAATCAGGAAAGTCTAAGTTCAAATCTTGCCTCAGATACTTAGCTGTGTGATCCTGATTAAGTCATTTAACTCTCTCGACCTCAGTTTCCTTATTTGTAAAATGGAAATAATAATGGCACCTCCTTCACAAAGTTGCTATGGGAATAAAATGGAATAATATATGTAAAGTGCTTTGTACATTAAAACATAGAAATGCTAGCTCTTATTATTAAAGTAATGTAAAAAAAAAGATGTCAATTTTTAAAAAAAGATAGTGAGTTTCCTGTCACTGGACATCTTTGTGCAGAACCAGTGTGCCTCCTTGTTAGGAATATTGTCAATAGGATTCCTTTTGGGTAAAGGTTGGATTGGAATTAGAGGCTCTTAAGCAAGGGTCTGTGATTTTTTAAAGTATATTTTGATACCTATTTCAATAATTTTTCTTTTTAATCATATATTTTATTTTATGCTGATTCAAAGAATTGATCCATAGGCTTCACCAGACTACCAAGAGTCCATGACACCAAGGTAGCTTAAGAACCCCTGGATTAAATGACCTGAGGTCTCCTCCAAATAAAAAAAAATTCTCTGGCAATGAGTGGATTTACCACCTCCCTAAAACTTCCACAAACTTTCACCTCCCCAGGTCAGGGATGAAATGGGCAAGGGTCAGGGAGCAGAAAGGAACCTCAGAGTTTGGTTATATTCCTCTCAGTTTTGGTGTGTTGCTCTGCAGCCAGTGGCTATGAGCAGCAATCCTTTTTGTGACTATGCAATGCGAAGCCGATCATTTTCTGGACTGCACCAGCTTCCCAGAAATATTTTACCGCATGGGTTCTCCCAACCTTCTGCAATTTTTATGGTTGCTTTTTCTGCTTTATTGTCTGATGTCGTTTGTCCCCTCCTCCTTTCCCTCCCTCCCTCCTCCCTTCCCCTCCTACCATGATGTTCGCCTGCTTTGAGCTGTAGGGAACCATCTGGGGCTCCCTACTCTGTGTCTGTCACTGTAGTTCAAGCATTTTAATTTACACTGCAGTAGGCAAAGTTGGCACCCAACCTGGACTTCAGTCACATCAGACAGAGGCTGCCAAACATTTCATTGTCTCCCCCTTTCTTTTCTCCTGCTTTTTCTTCCCTGTCTTCTGCTTTTTCCTCTTTGGAGGACTTGGGAAAAAAGAATACACCTGTCACACCCTTTCAAGCAGTTCTCTGCCTGTGAACCAGCCTCAGTGGGAGGCTTCTGGAGGAGAGCTACCCTTTGGACTGCCCTGGCCTGGCTCAGAACCACCATCCCTGGGGCCAAAGCAAAGGACAGCAGGCGGGCAGGGTTTGGGCAAGGCTAGTGCTCGAGCTCATTTGGAACATGACCTCTCCTGATCAGAAGGCCTGGCTGGTCAGCGCTGAACAGCTGCTTCTCAAAGGTCTGAGATGACTAAAGAGGAATCATTTTAGAAAGATGGCTTACACATCATAGCTCTTCAAACATCCCTCTGGGGTTCCCATCTAGTCCCCTCCTGGGTTTTCCTGTTCTATCCTACAAACTGCCCTTTTCTTTTTATAGCTTCCCTAGTTGGTAGAATCCCCAAACTTTCATACTAGAAAGGAGAGCTTTAAGAATAAAGGCTTGGTGGGGAGAGGGGGCTGGATGGGGTGGGGAGGAGGAGGGAGTGGGCAGGGAAGCCGCTGTATGCTGCAATGCAGGTCTTTGCTGTAAAAACTTTCAGAACACTATATTGAAGGACAAGACAGGTGGAAGGAAGCTGCTGAAACTAGTGAGCTCCAATCCCCAGTTCTCACACCTCCTCTGTACCCTGTTGATGCCCACGCTGGGGTTTTCTGTTATTTTCAGTCTTTTTAGTTTGTGGATCATAGAATTCAAGGGATTACAGAACCATAAAATGTTTGAGCAAAAAGAGAACTTAAAGATATTTTAGTCCAAGCCCCTCTTTTTACAGGGGGGAAATTGAGGCTCAGTACTAAATCCTATGATCTTATAATTCTAAGTGACTTTTCCAAGGTTACTTAGTAACTAAGGGGCAGAGCCCAGGATTCAAACACTACCTTGGTTTCTCTCCCCGGGGAGAGTACAAGGACACAAAAGAAGCCCAGACAATGCTAATTCATCTGTGGTGGGTATTTGCTAAGGGGGCCTTGGGATCAGGACCTGTAGCCAAGGCTCAATGTCCAGTTCAGTCCTGACTGAGCTTCTGTAGGGCACCGAACTCTACAAAACATTTACTCCACAGAGAAAGGAAACCATGGCATGTCCCCGGTGTCCTGTTCTCCTGGCAAACAGAGATAGCTTTGGAAAGACATCATGGAACATGAAAGCCTGAGAGTGTTCATTAAAACAAGCAATTGTCTCACTTAGGAAAACCCTGTCACAGGAACACAGTTCATAGGGTCTGAGGAAAATGTCAGAAGAGAGACCAGGGGGTTGTAACAAAAGCAGATTCAAAGACCAAACTGGGTCTTCCAGCTGGGACATTTCGGGTTCTCTGTGAAATCTCCAGCTCCATTGTCCCCTGTGATTAATGATGCAGATGTCATTACAGTGTCTGCTCAACATTGGTGCAGGAGAATGATAGTTGTTAGAGAATGCTTGTGATTAGGGAGCTGCATCAGGATGAGCTCAGAAAGGGGATATCTCCTGGGCTGGAGCCCATTGGAATCTGGAGAACCCGCAAAACTGAGTAACAATATTAGGCACTAGACACCAAACAGGTGTGACCTTTGGGGATGTAATCTTAGCCACTGGAATGCAGAATCAGGGAATCTCAAAGTTGGAAGGGATCCCAGAGGTCATCAGGCCAGACCCTTACCCAAATCCCAAACCCTAAATCTCCTTCACAATTCTCCTGACAAGTGATTGCCCAGAAGAGCCCCAAGGATGGAGAACTCACTACTTCCTGTGGGAGGAGGTTTTTCCTTACCTTGAGCTGGCCCTTCAGTCTCAAGGGTAAGGGAAGGGTAAGAGTATATATGTCCTGTCTTGACTTCGTTGATGCTGAAGGTCATAATGAGTGAAGATGGAGAAAATGGAATGTAGGAAAGAAAGCCTTTTAGGTATAAATGAAGCATTTTTGTCATAGGTGAAGCTTTGAATAAGTTGAGACTTTGAATAGTTCAGCTGCACATGAAAAGGCCAGCAGAGGCAGAAACTTGCCCCCAGGGCACAAACTGCCTTGCTTTTATGGTCCTGTACGACTTTTCAGACCCCATATGCAGTTTTGTTGGCAAAGATACTGGAGTGGTTTGCCATTTGTTTCTCCAGCTCATTTTACAGATGAGGAAACTGAGGAAAACAGGGCTAAGTGACTCACTCAGGTTCACACAGCTATTAAGTGTTTGAGGTAAAATTTGAACTCAGAAAGATGAATCTTCCTGACATCCATTCCAGCACTCTATCCACTGTTCCACCTAGCTTCCCCATTGGCCCTGTCACATATTTGCATTGAGATCCAATAGAAAACGGGGAATCAATTAATCAACATTTATTTAGCACCTACTGTGGCACTAAGCTAAGCACTGGGGATACCAAAAAGAGGCAAAATACAGTCCTTGCCCTCAAGAAGCTGACAATTTAATGGGAGAGACAGTATGCAAACAAATATATACATACACAGTGAGCTATATACTGGATAAATTAGGAAATAATTAACAGAGGGAAAGCACTGGAATTAAGAAGGTTGGGGAAAGCTTCCTGTAGAAGGTGAGATTTTAGTTGGGACTTAAAGGAAACCAGGGAGGTTAGTAGTTGGAGCAAAGAGGGAGTATTACAGGCATGGGAGACAGCCAGAGAGAATGCCTGGAGCCAAGAAATAGAGTGTCTTGTTTGTGGAACAGCCAGGAGGCCAGTGTCATTGGATCAAACAGTACCTGTCAGGGAGTAAGGTGTAATGTTACCACAAATCAAGGAGAGGTGTCTCACTGGGGGAACCCAGCTCTGAGCTAGGAAAAGCTGTCAAGCAAGAGGGGTCATACCTCTCCTATGCTAGGCTCGGGAGGTAACACATCTCCGAGCCTAGGTCCTGAGTGAGCTTCTGCCAATCTCAGATTAAGGGTCTCTGTCATTTCTGAAAGAATACTGTAATACTCCAATTGAAAAGAACACTATAGCATCCAGCCAAGCCTGGAACTGGAAGTGGTGGAGACTGCATCTGCCCTTTGAAGTGTGAACACAGGGAGTCCAGTGGATCTACTTTTCCAGCAGAGATGTTATATTCTACAAGGAATCCCTCAGCCCAATGGGCTTAGAGACCTGCTTAACTCCAATACTTCCAGCAGAGACACTGTATAGCAGAAGGAGCAATGCCAGTTAGGCACTGAAATTATTCATCCATCACTGGCACAAATCCCCTTCCCACAGTGAACCTCTTGAGGTCTTTCCAAATGAAAAAGGGACACCAGAGTCCTATAGTTCTGAATTGTGAGTTGCCTTGGCCTCATGTGTTCACAACACATGTCCTCCACTGCAATTGTACATTTAAGATTATGCTATTCTTCTTCCTCACAATAGACTATCAGTATTTGTGGGGTGATATGTCTGAGGTTTGAAGAGGAATACCATACAATTATTGTTTTTGCTGTTAGTTGAGTCTTTTCTTTTTTTCTTTTTCTTTTTAGGCAATTGAGGTTAAGTGACTTGCCTAGGGTCACACAGCTAGTAAGTGTCTGAGGCCAGATTTGAACTCAGATCTTCCTGACTCCAGGGCAGGTGCTCTATCCACTGCACCATCTAGCTGTCCCAGTTGAGTCTTTTCTAATGAATTAATGTAGTCTACTGACTGATTGTTAATGGGAAGCATACATATGGGGGCTCATGACCTAGAATATTAGGAATAGTCACCACAGAGTTACCCCTAGAACCAGCTAGGAGGTGTCACTCTGTGGCTCCAACCTAATAGTGCAAATACAAGTTGAGATGTGTGTGTATGTGATGTGAAAGGGGGTTCTACATAAGTAAAATAAGAGAGGCAGAATAATGCTGTGGAAAGAGTGCAATCCAACTTATTACCTGTGTGACAATCATGTAACCTGTCTGGTTTTTAGTTCTTCATCTGTAAAATGAAATGCTTGACCTAGATGACCTCTAAGGTCCCTTCCAATTCTATGCGTGTGTGTGTGTGTGTGTGTGTGTGTGTGTTTTAGGCAATTGGGGTTAAGTGACTTGCCCGGGGTCATACAGCTAGTAAGTGTCAAGTGTTTGGTCTGAGGCCGGATTTGAACTAAGGTCCTCCTGACTTCAGGGACAGTGATCTATCCGCTGCGCCACCTAGCTGCCCCGGGTCCCTTCCAAACTTCTCATGCAAACATCTCCCTTTCCTCCCACTTCACGTTTGGAGAGGGAACAGCTCCTATGATTTGCCAAACTCCTTTGAGCTTTTATCTATACTTTCTACAAAGGGAAAGAGTTTGGGAGTGGGTTTGGAGAAGTTGATTCATCCTCTGCAACCAGCCTCATGAGCACTGGCTTCTTCTGCCCAGATGAACTGATCCCATTAATTGCTCTCTGCCCTTTCGTTGCTATCCCTTTATTCTCCAATTTATATTTTCTTAAAAAATTTTGGCAGCCATTAAATTCTTATTTGTGTTATTGGTCCTAGGATTGGTGGAAATTTGGTGAAAGACTTGGATCTTTGCAGAGGGACAAGAAAAATATCCACAGCTTCAATGAGGTGGGAGATATGGGAGGAGGAGCAGACAGTGACTCCATTTAGAAATGACGAATGTAATGTAAGTACATCGAAATTGAATAACAAGCACATTTCCATGAAAAGGAACCTCAATAAGCAGAGAGGGATTAACAAAATATATATTTATTTACCCTCAGACTTATTAGAGATAAATTCTTGAGGCAAAAGTATGCTAAGCCCAGGAAAAGGGAAATCTGTGCTACATGTGGGAGCCAGCCCATTAAGTGATACACGAAGAAATGGACAACCTCCCATCTAGTTATTACATGTGGAGCATCCACATATATTTCTTACAGCTGAGCATCCTCATTTATTCTTTACAGAAGAGGATAAATGTTTATTAAGCACTTACTGTGTTCCAGACACTGTCCTAAGCACTTTACAAACATGATCTCATTTGTCCCTTGGGAGGTAAGTACTATTATGATTCCCACTGTGCAATTGAGGAAACCGAGGCAAGTAGAGGTTAAGTAAACTCGCTTAGGGTCACACAATCTGAGGCAGGATTTGAACTCAGGTCTTACTGATTCCAGGCCCAGAACTCCAGCCACATCTGTGGCTAGCTGTGTGTATTTATTTCCTTTAATAGAATATCTTTGAGAATGTGCTCTTTAAGGGCAGAGAATATAATTTGTCTTTGTACCCTCAGCACAGAGCCTCAGTGTCTGGCACATAGTAAGTGCTTAACAAACATTTTTTGGCTGACTGATTGAATAGAAGGAGTAATCACATCAATGAAATCCTGGATGCTTGAAATGTTTGAGATAAAAATTTAAACAGAAATTTATTCAAATATGAGTTAATCATTCAGTAGTTGTCTCCTAAATTCAACTGTGGCAGGTAGAACACCAGAGTCATTGTTGTCTAGTGGAAAGATGCTGGAATTATAATTATAGGACCTGACTTTGAATTCCATTTTTCAGCTGTGTGACCTTGGGCAAATCACCTAACTTTTAAAAGCCTTAATTTCCTTACCTGTAAAGTGATGGTGGCTAGACTAAATGTTTTCTGAGCTCACTTTCAGCTCTAAATCTTTGATCCTATTATTAGGTTAGAATATGGAATTAATGATGGAGACCAAGGTCTGATTCTCTGAACCACTGCTCACAAATGTGCCATCCTTGGTCTCTAAGGGACATACATAAGACAATGTCACTGGCCTTTTGGTCATTCCCAAGGGACAGTAATTCAAGAGATGTAGGAAGAAGCTGACTTGGGTGGGCTGTCCTAAACTACCAAGTTTCTCCTGAAACTCCCCCCCACACACACACATTTGGCAAAGGGGCTTATGGTAGAAAATGAAAAATTTGGTAGAAAATGAGATTATATATGTAAAGTACTTAGCACAGTGCAAGCACCGTGTAGTGCAAGCACATACTAGATGTTATATAAATGCTTGTTGTTGTTATTAATTATTATTATCATTATTATTAAACACAGAAGCAAGGAGAAAAGGAGGAAACAGATACCATCTTGGACAGGAGACAGGAGTGCAGGGGTCATAGAGAGCAGATGGAAAGCTGTGAGCAGTCCTGAGATAGGGTGGAGAGAGAAAGAGAGAGACACAGAGACAGAGAGACAGAGAGACAGAGGCAGAGAGACAGAGACAGACAGAGACAGAGTAATAGAGAGAGACAGAGAAAGAGAGATGATAGATAGAAAGAGCATTTATTAAGTAGTTACTGTGTGTGAAGCAGTGTGCAAACTCTGGGAATATAAATAAAAACAGAAGAGAAAGATCATCCCTGTCCTTAAAGAGGGTATTACATGCTAATAGGGGAAAGGTGTGTGTGTGTGTGTGTGTGTGTGTGTGTATTGCGGTGGGAGGTATCTACTCGGGAACAAGGTGGAAAAGTCTAGAGAATGAAGAACAGAGCCAGAGCATGGCTGGCCAGGGCTCTTCTTCAAATTAGGCAAGAACTAATCAACTTAAAAAAAAAGAACTAATCAACTAAAGGAGGGAGCTTCAGGGGTTGAGGTGGAAAGTTTTGGAGAATTGGGAGCTGAGTTCGAAGTGATGCGGACAGTTAAGTGTCATCTATTTCCGGGCAGTACCTGCTCTGCTTCTCCAGCTTGGCCTGGGGAGAAGTACTGGTGACACTCTTTTCCCCTTCACTTATCCTGTTCCCCAGAGAATGTTAAATATATTATGGATAATTCACTTTAAATAACTTGCTACCTTGGGAGCTTAGGAAGCATTCACTTTTGTTCTAAATGTTCACTTCTTTTCTTAAGCCAACAAATGTGATAAAACTGTTGATCAACAAATCCAAAGTTTTCAGTTAAATCTTAGTTAACATTTACAGATATAGAGAGGGAGAGAGAAAGGTATATATGTGAGTGAATTCTCCTTTTAGGGAGGGAGGGAATAAGCATTCATGTAGCACTTATATGCTAGGCACTTTACAAATAGTATTTGATCCTTACAACAATTTCCCTATTATTATAATCACTTTTGTTTTAAGTTAAGGAAACTGAGGCAAATAGAAGTTATGTGACCTGCCCGAAATCATAGAGCTAACAAGTGTCTGAAGCCAAATTTAAACTCTGATCTTCCTGACTCCAGGTCCAGTGCTCTATCCACTGTGCTGCTAGATGCCTCTGAATCAGGAAGATTTTTCAGGAGATAAGAGACATCTTGCCTAATTGTATTAGGTTGGAACCTTGAACGTCATATTTCAGAATCATTGGGGCCAAGTAAGGGACTGGTATGGGACTGTTACAAGCCTGGTAAAGAATTCAGAGCCCAGATGCACCTAGAAACAAAATCACTAGATGGTAAACACTACAGGCAGTAAAGGGAGCAAGGGCGCTGTGCCCATCTTTGTGCACTTTGGGTTTAAAAAGAAAGTCCTAGTCACAGGAATGGAAGAAGATTGAGTTGTTTGGAAAAGGAAAGCTGTAGCCCTGAAGGGGAGGGAGGTCCATGTGAATAGAAGGGGAATGAGTCATCCAGGATGCTCAAATGGGTGTTCTGTCTGTGGGGATGATTGATAGCACAGCCTATCTAACTCCCTAGTGCCTACCACTCGTTGCTCACGTCACTGTTCTTCAAGGATCTGTGAGATTTTGGAAAGGTGGATACTCCTTCCATCGACAAAGAACCTAGCCCCTCGATGGCTTGGCTGATTGGTCTTTTCTATGGCAGAAAGACTGTATCACCTTGTGACCAACCTGGTGGTACCCCCCCACTGCCCAGTGTAGTCAGGCTGATTCTCAGGGAACCCTACAACAAGTCATACCCTTTGTATTCTCTTCTCAGACCCATACCCAAAGCCTTTCAAACTTGTTGGGATCTGTCCCAACTTTGGCTTCACTGGCAGTATCAGCCTTGAGATACCTTTTACTGTGATGAGAAATCATCAGAAAAACTTTAGTGGAAGAATCTATCCCTGACACTGAAAAGACAACTCCAAGCATGTGTGTTTAACAAATGATGGGCCATAGAGGCAGTGTAGTATAGTGGAAAAAGCTCCAGAGGAGCCTGTGTTTGAATCCAAACTCTTACTGCCTATATGACCTTGGGTTGGCCACTAACCAACTCCTCCCCTTCTCTTATGGGTAGAATGTGGGATTTGACTAGGTGACTTAGAAGGTCCCTTCCTTTCCTAAATCTATGACCATTGCATAGAAAAAAAAAAACCCAGTACTTTGTGTGTGTGCAATCCAGCTGACCATTGGATGCTCCTGGTGTGATTGTTCATCCATACACATTTAGGTCAAATGACTCAACCCACTTCTCCTTTAAAACATTAGCCTAGAGGTGCAGGGGTAGGGAGGAAGGGAGAGAATTTGGAACTCAAAATTTTGAAAATGAATGTTAGAAATTGTTTTTACATGTAAGTGGGGGAAAATAAAATACTAAATAAATTTAAAACAAAACACTAACTTGGTGGCAGATAAGTCTTACCTCAGTGCAGCAGGATAGAATGGAAAATGAGCTTTAATTTGCAGTCAGAGGACTTGACTTTAAATCTTGGCTTGACAACTTTCTTTTTTTTTTGTTTTTATTTTTTGACAACTTTCAAGCTGTGTGACTGTGGCCAAGTCCCTTAACCACCCTAGGCCTTAATTTCCTCATTGGTAAAAGGAGTTTGAATTGGACAGCCTCTAAGGTTCTTCCAGCTCTAGAATTTATGATCCCGAGCATACAAAGCTCCTAAAACTAAATGAAAACATGAGGATTATGAAGGGGAATGAACACAGAATTATTGATTGTCTGGGCTAACAGATTGTAGTGGTTAAAGAAGGATGGACTTTGAAGAGATGTCTGTGAATTAGGCACTCTTCCTCTTTTCAAACCTAAACAGTAGACACCAAACCTGTCCAGAGAAAAACTTTGTAGGAAGTTGGATCAGAGAAGAAGCAGGGGTTATGTTCTTTGAGATATGAGAAAATACACATCCACAAATTCATAGTGTGTCTTACAGAACGTATATTATTGTGGCAAGACCATTTGTAGGCGTAACAGGGATGATGGTTAGACCTTCAACACACAGAACGTATAACCAACCCATAGATGGGGTGCCCATGTTTTAGTAAGAACATTAACAACCTTTAACACATCCCAAAGAAACCAGGATGATAAGAAGACTGGAGACTAGGCCATGGGAGAATCAGCTGAAGGAACTGTCCTGAAAAAGGGAAAATTCATGGAAACATGAGAGCTGTCTTCTCCTACCTGAAGAGGTATTGTGGGAAAGAGACTGCATTCGTCTCCAGTCCTCCTATCATCCCAGTTTCCTCTAAATGTGCTCAAGGTTGGTAATGCCCTTACTAAATGCACCCAGAAATAGGTAACTGGGAAAAACATCTTTGCCACAAGTTTCTCTGATAAAGGTCTGAAATCCAAGATATATCAGGAACTGATTAAAATATATAAGATTGACGGCTATTCCTCAGTCAACAAATGGTCAAAGGCTATGAAGAGGAAATTCTCAAAGGTAGAAATCCAAGCTATCAATAAATGTGAAAAAATGCTCCAAATCACTGAAACCAAACTTCACAGAACAAATCTGCTTAATAAAAGGATTTATTCTGTAAAACTTGGACTCAGTCAAAAAGCCGCACTCAAGGACCTGGAAAACCACATGCAGCCTTGAGGCCTCAGGTTCCCCACCCCCGGTCTAGGTTCTCTGCCCCCACTAATGGTGTTTCCCCAGGTGAAAGGGGGAGTCATCTATACCCTCGTGCCACATAGCCTCTTTAAGCTTTGGATTAGCTTTTGCAAAGATGTATTTACTTCAAAAAGTATGATCACAAATATACAAATTTACTCCCCAACACATGGGGCTTAATCATCCTCCCCCCTTATAGCACCTCAGTCTCTTTGAGGAGAGGACTCTGAAGAGTCACCTTTGGGAAGAGGAAGGGGATTTGTTCATAGTTTAGCTCACTTCCTATAGAGTACAGTCCCGGTTTCAAGTCCAAACCCTACCTCAGACTCAAATCTCAAGCACCCTTGTGTCTTCGGGCTTTTATGCCAAGCTGACTGGCTACACCACCCTACCAAGAATCCTGGCTCCAACGCTGTCATGACTTGAACTCCCAAGTCTAGTGGGGATCATCACCTGTGCCTGAAACTGAAGGCAAATAATACAGAACAGAAACCAATACCCCCAGTCCCATTTCTCAGAGCCAGGGTAAAAGAGATGGAGAGCATAGGAGCCATACTGTTGGTGAACTGTGATCTTTGTCTTTTGGACACGCCAGAATAGAGTGTGCTAGAAAGAGTTCAAGCCAGAAAGAAGGTGAGCAAGAAAAGAGAAACCATCACAGTCTGGCTTTTTTTTTAAAAGACAGCCTTTTTCTGCTACGTAGCCAACTGGATGAGGTTATATTCTCTCATGTGGTGGGGGATGCAGAAAGCATCCATGTTAGGCAAACTGGGTATGCTCCAAAGGCCTCTTATACTTATTTTTTTAAATGGCACTCTGAACTGAATACAACACTTCATATTTGTTCTGACCAAGTCAGAGGATAGCAAGATATGACCTATTAATGCCAAGCAATTATTTAGAGGAGAAGAGGATATTTGATATTTGATCAAGGTTTCATGACTTCTAAAAACCATCTGCTCTCAGACTCCAGCCTGCTCTTAGATGGCATCTGAGCACTGTTCAGCTTCATGTTAGTTGTCTTTATAATTTCAGAAGCAGCATAGAAGAAATCCAGACATATTGATGATCTAAGAATCAATATTTATTTTTTGCTGCGGGTGGAGCTTAATCCCAAGTCAATGTACAGTTTCATTGCCAAATGATGTGCTGCAGGTAGTATTTTTATTTTTTGGCTGGGACTCCAGAGAGGTATTTAAACTTCTTCATGAGGTATAGTCAATTTTTCCAGAAGAAATGATTATTTAATAAGTGACTGCTATGTACCAGCCACTTTACAAATGTTGTCTCATTCTATCCTCACAATAACCTGGAAGAAAGGTGCTATCATAATTGTTAAACCCATTTTACATATGAAAAAACTAAGGCAAACAGAGTGATGTGCACAGGGTCACACAATTAGTCAGTATCTGAAAATAGACTCAATCTCAGGTCTTTCCTGTCTTCAGGCCTGGTGTTCTATCCACTGTGGAACCTAGATACCTCAAAAGCATTTCCTACAAGACAAGATTAAAGCCAGCATGGCACAATGGATAGAGTGTTAGAGTTAATATTTAGTTATTAGTTAGCTAATAGGATTCATAGAATGTCAGAATAGAAAGGAGTTCTTAGATATCACCAAGTCCAAATCCCTTCATTTTACAAAGGAGGAAACCAAGGCCCATAGGGAGGAAATGACTCGAGCAAACTCACAAGGCAAGTTGGCGGAGGTAGAGCTATAGTTTGTATTTCCTAATGCTCAGTCTAGTGTTCTTTCTGCTACATCATAGATTTAGAGCTTGAAAGGCCCTTGGAAGCCACAGGGCCATACTCCCTCACTTTACAGATGAGGAAACTGAGTCCCAAAGAGGCTGAAGAACTTTCCTAGGGTCACACAGTTATTAAGTTTCTGTTGCAGGATTTAAACTTATGACTTTCTTATTTTTAGTCTATTGCCCTATCTACTATGCCCCAGAGCATCTGACATCAAGCTTTAAGCTACTTGAAAAGAAGAAACGTGATGCCCAACTAGGAGCTGATCACCTGAAATTTCATCATCATGCTGATTGTTGTTCGGCCTTCATTTTCGAAGAGGGCCAATGACATCTTGATGGCTTGTCAACTGATTCAAGCGAGGCCTTTCCCCTGGACACTGAACTTAGAGGGTGCTGGCAGTATTTGTAATAATTCAGCAGCACAATATCAAGAGCTTAATACCAAGTCAGAATAACTAGTTAAAATAGTACTGGATGACTTTGGTGTGAGTTTTCTCCTTTCCTTCACTCTCTCCATCATGGCCTCCCCTGCAGCAGCCTCTAGATGATGCCCTAGGGTATCTGTGTCTCCTTTTGGTATAATGTCCTCTCCCTTTCATCTCCCCCTGAGAGGATCTTTCATACCATTCACCTTGGTTTTGGGTCCTTACCCCAATCATAAAACTCCTATCTGTGGCTCTGGAAGAAGTGGGGGATGTAAAGGACAGGATAAGATTGGAATAGGCAGAGAAGAGGCATGAAGAATTGGCAGCAAGGTGGAAACTATGTGAATAAAACTATGGAAGAAGGAATGTTGTTGCTCAGTTGTTTTCAGTCCTGTCTGACTCTCCATGACCCCATTCAGGGTTTTCTTGGCAGAGACACTGGAGTGGTTTATCATCTCCTTCTCCAGCTCATTTTACAGATGAAGAAATTGAAACAAACAGGGTTAAGTGAATTGCCCAGAGTTACACAGCTAGTAAGTGTCTGAGATTGGATTTGAACTCAAGTCTTTTTGACTCCAGTCTGGGTGCTCTATCCACTGCATTACCTGGAATGGGTTTAGTATATTTAGGAGATATTGAGACAACTAATCTGTCTGGGAGGAGAAAGTTTGAATCAAGGAATCCTGGGTATAATTTTTCTATAAAAATGATTCAGAAAAAAGATGTATTATGTATTATATATATATATATAACACACATACATATACATACATACATATGTACATATATATGTATGTGTGCATATTATATATATACATATATCAGAATATGTGGCTCTAGGATTTAGAGATGCAAGGAATCTTAGAACATAGACTGTCAGAGTGAGAAAAAATTGTACAGGTCATATAGTACAAACCTTTTTATTTTATGGAGGAGGAAAGTAAGGCTTAGAGAGGGAAAGGTATTGCCCAAAGTCGCACAGGTAGGAAGGCCATCTGGCTCCAAATCCAGGTCTCTTACTACTGCCCAGGCCTTTCTCTTCACAGTTGTTCCAGGAGGATGCATTCTAGAACCATTATTATCTATGGCTGCCCAGGAACCTGTTAAACCATTGGACAGGCAGATAGAAACTGTATGAATAAATCTGTAGATGAAGAAACAAGTTTATTATATCTGGGATACAATGAGACAACTAATCTGTCAGAGTACTAGGTGTGAGTTGGAGAATCCTGGGAAGAACTTTAGGCGCAGAGGAAAACTGATGGATGGATGAGTAGACAGACAGATACACAGATAGTCAGCCAACTAGTATTTGTTAACTATTTACAAGACATTATGCTAAGCACAGGGGATAAAAAGCAAGGTAAAAGATACAGTTAGAGATAACTAAGAGTGAAGTGGTGATAACCAGCTCCCTTATGAGGGAAAGGTGACAAATCAATGCAGAAAAATCACATTTCACTGGGAAATACTGCTTTTCTTCTCAAGTCACCTCAAAACTAGACACATTTAATGCCTATAACCTTATTCATGGCCCCAGGAACACTGCTAGGAACAAAACACTTGATAATAGCTCAAATTTATGCAGTGCTTTAGGGATTTGCCAAGTACTTTATTTACATCATATGATAATTCTCTGAGGTAAGTGCTATTATTATTCCCATTTTACAGATGAGGATACTGAAGCTTGGCAAGGTTTTGTGATTTGCCAATGGTTCCACAGCCAAGAAGCAGTGGAGTCAAGATTCAAACTCAAGGCCTTCTGACCTCAAATCTAAAGTTCTTCTCCCTTGCCCAATCTGGAAGGCTTACTATGAAGATGAGGCCATAGTGGGGAGTCCCATTTAGTTTTTTTTTTTTAATTTAATTTAATTTAATTTTTTTGCTTAGGCAATTGGGGTTAAGTGACTTGCCCTGGGTCACACAGCTAGTAAGTGTCAAGTGTTTGAGGCCTCATTTGAACTCAGGTCCTCCTGACTCCAGGGCTGGTGCTCTATCCACCGAGCCACCTAGCTGCCCCAGTCCCATTTATTTGTATTTCAAAGGACAGTTTCCTTCTTTCTAAAGATAAGGGAAGGCACAGATTTGCAAAAGTGTGGCTGAACTTTGTGTTATCCCGGCTTCAATAGCTTAGTCTTGGCAATGAACCACCTGAAACCTTGCCAAATATTGGGGCACCAAGTGAATTCAGTGGGGATGGAAAAGTCATTGTTGCGAGAGTCAGCCAAGCAATCAATTATTTATCAAGTGCATAAGGCTTGCTTTGGTGAGGCAATGTGGTGAAGCGGAGAGAGAGCTAGCCTCTAAGCTAGAACGACCTGGGTTCAATAGCCATCTTTGACTCATCTAGGCAATATTACCCTGGAGAAGTCATTTAACCTCTTCGTGCTCTAGGCAGCTAATATTATGCAAAGAAGGTGCTGGTTTACACTGGTAGAGTTAGTTTCCTCTAGTTGTAGCAGGTAAAAGACGTAATGACTGAGGAAACGAAGGTTTGAGCTTCCTAGTGTATAGATTGATTTCGCAATGCATGCCAACTGCCTAACAAATCAGGACCAGGCCCCTCTGTCAGCTTTGGCACTGGACCCCAAATACAAGGGGGAGACAAATTTTTATACATTAAAAACATTTAATCAAATAAGGCTGATTAATTAAAAGGAAACAATGCATTAAATAATCTGATTTCTAATTGGATGTAAGATCAAGGACTTTGCAAGTTGGGAGGGGGGAGAGTAAACAGGTAGAATGCCCTGAAATCAGAAAAGAGGTATTCCACTCCCCGCAAGTGCCTGTGAACAATCAAAGGAACATGGAGACAATAACTGATTTATCAGTATGGGGTCAGTTTTCAGATAAGACACAGGGTTGTTTGAGATGTACAATTGTGAGAAAACTCATTGGATCAGTCTTTGAGTTTGACTGGGTTTCTGGTCAGCATAACCCAGGTCCTTAGTTAAAAGTCTCTGAATAGCAGGGAGGGGTGGTCTAACTTTCCAGACACACAGGGCTAGATTCAAACAATGCAGTAAAGTCTTCTTCCAATTCCCACAATTGAATAAAGTTTCCTCACGAAGCAGAAGTTGCACTAGACCCACAATTGAGTAGAAAGGAGATGGAGCTAGCTCCAGAATTAGGTCACAAGATGTAGTCAGTGTGGTTCCCTCAATTCCCACGAACACTTGCTGCTCCAATCCCCTTAATTCCCTCATGGTAATGAAACCACCAATATACTCTATAACCCAATCTTAGTTCCATTCAAGGGTCTAGCCCTCTGTTAACCACTGGGAGATATCACCCCATAGCTAATATACATGGAAGATGTGTGAGACGTGGTCCCTGCTCTCAGAGAACTAACAGAGAAGACAAGACTCTTATACAGGAGTTGTTACTGTTGTTGAGTTGTGTCTGACTCTTTGTGACCCCCTTTGGATTTTTTTGGGGGGGGGCAAAGATGCTAGAGTAGTTCACCATTTCCTTCTCCAGCTTATTTTGTAGATGAGGAAACTGAGGGTCACATAGTTAGTAAGTGTCTGAGGCCAGATTTGAACTCAGAAAGATAAGTCTTCCTGCCTCCGGGCCTGGCACTCTATGCTTTATGCTACCTAGTTGTCTATGCAAAAATAATGAACAATTAAGGGCAAAATAGTGTGATGTTTTCTTAAGAAGGAAAGCATTTAGCATGGAGCCTGGCATGTAGTAGGTGATTAATAAATGCTTGCTGATTAATTGATGAAAGGACTCAGAGAAATGAGAAAATTCCAGAGAAGGTAGAAGTTCCCAGAATCTTAGGGCTAATAGAAAACTCAGAGTCCATTTTACTTGTACTTAAACAGGAACCCCAGCTGCAGCATCCCCATCATATCCATCCCCCTGCTTGCATACCTCCAATGTCAAGGAAATCACCTGACCCCTGGAGGCCACATATTTCAAAAGCAGTCCATGGACTGGCTTTACTCTAAGGACATTTTTCCTCATTCTTCTCTGCGGGGCCAAGCAAAATAAGCTCCCCAAATATTTCCCCCATGTGAAAGTTCTTCAGACATGAAAAGATAGCTATATCATATTGTCCTAAGTCTTTTTTTCTCTGTGTTAAACAGAGCCAATTCCTTCAATCATTCCTCCTATGACATAGAGTGATGGGAGTAATATCAATAAGAGTTCTCCCTTTCTTTTATAACATGAATTAGTCCTGAAAAAGCCACAAAACCAGAACTTGGTTAGTCTGAGGATAGGGCAAGGCTCAAGTTATGCCTTGCTTGGTATAGCTTCCTAGTGATTTCTCACTGTGTGGATGTGGCTTCCTGGTCACCCAGAGGTATGAAAGATCCTACCCACATGGGGTGGGTGCAGCCAGAAAAATACAAGAGTTACCACCCTCTGCCCCACTGACCAGACATGGTTCTGTATGGAGATGAGGGGAACTGTGTCTCTAGAAACTAAATGCCACTGTATTCTTGTTACATACCCTTGCTTTATTATGATTAAATAAACTTCCCTTTGTTAACTATCCAGTGACCTAGGAATGCCTCATCTCCCACAGCCTTAAACTTGAACATCATTAGATTCAAATAAGGTCAGCATTAGGCCCATTCCTAATACATGGTCTTGAGTGCCCTTGCCATATTAAGGCTTTATCTGGACATACTTCGACTTATCAATATCTTCTCTAAAATATGTTGCCCACAACTGAATATAATAACCCACATATGGTCTGACTAGGGAAGAGCACAAAAGGACCACTATATTTCAACTATCACTGTAGCCCAAGATTGCATTTTCTCTCCAAAGTTGTTTGCCAGCACCATGTTGGATACCCTGGACAAAGTTCAAACAGAAAAGAAGATGGTGAAATTCAACAGATGGTCTTGTTTAAGAATGACATTTAAGGTCTGCAACAAGATCTAGAATACCACAGGGCCTTCTCAATGAGATCACTGAACAGAGATCAGCATAACAATCAACACAGAAAAAACCAAGTGGATGAAGTATATACACTGGAAAAAGTATTACATGAAGTTGTGTGAATGAATGAATGAAAAAGTATTTATTAAGCTCTTACTATGTGCCAAGCACTGTACTAAGTACTGGGGATTAAATAAAATTGAAATTGAATAAAAAAGCAAAGATAGTCATTGTCCTTAAGGACCTTAGATTCTAACAGGGGGAGACAATACATATATGGGATTGGTGATTGGGAAAGAATATTTTGGTTTGTAAATTTACAGAGGTGATGAGTAAAGCCATAGAACAGTGGTTCTCAAACTTTTAGGTCGTAGAACCACTTTACACTCTTAAAAAATTATTGAGAAATCCAAAGAGTTTTTGTTTATATGGGTTAGATCTGTTGATATTTATTAGAAATTCAAACATAAACATTTTAAATAGTTATTTTAAAATAATAATAAGTAATTCCACATTAATGTAAAATATATTTTATAAAAATAACTATTTTAAAAAAATTGGTGAAAAGAGTGGCATTGTTTTACCTTTTTTTTTTTTGCAAATATCTATTATCTGATTTAGTAGACAGGGAGAAAGAGAACAAACATTTATTAAGTACCTCCTATATGCCAACCTCCATGTGAAGTGCCTTTACATTCATTTGGAGACAGTTAGATTCTCATATCTACTTTGCATTCAATCTGTTGTGATATATTGTTTTGGTTGAAGATATAAAGAAAATCTGGCCTCATATAGATGAGTGATTGGAAAAAGGAGGGAAATTTTAACAGGCAAATAATATCCTTATATTATTATTATTATTAGAATTTTTATAAATCAGAGCTTTTTATATTATTTTGTTGATTGTCTAGACTTAAAAATGGAGAAAATATTATTAATGAGAATTCAATTTAAAAGAATGTCTTACATAGATCCCCCTACCCCCAACCTGGTTATTAAACATTCAACTTGCTATCCCTTCCAAGTGACCTTTACTCCAATTAAAATACAGTCTTCCAAAAAGTAGGGAAGAACCCTGATGACCTGGCTGTATCTTATCAGGTCCCTGTTTTGGCCCACCTAAGAATGTCCTTGTATTATTATAAAAATGGTTTTGACCTTGTGGATCCCTGAAAATGTCTCAGAGATCCCCAAAGTTCTTTGGACCTTCAAGAACTGCTTCCCTTGAGGATTAGATCGACCCCCCTCCCCATTTCTGGGAGCAAATTCAGGGCTGATTTAATTATGGATCCACAACTGAAAAGGAGGGGAGGTGGAGTCACACACACTAGTAGTGTCATTATGGGTAGTAAGGAGATACCTGGAGAGTGAAATGAAGTATGACTGGACACAGCCCTAGATATAGTGGGCTATTGAAATGACCACCATTTAGGACTCCCAGTAGGGTTGGAGTTTCAAGTATGAAAGGGTTCATTTCTCCAGGACAGCCCATTGAGTTAGTCCATTAATACCTACGTCTTAGATGCTATAGATAGACAATAAGCTGAGATAGATTGAACAGCAGGAGGAAATTGTGCTAGATTGCATTGGGGAAATTATACAGGAATGATCTTAAGCTGCTTCTTTGGAAAAAAAAGTCAATTTTAAAATATTAACATTCTCTCAATAATGTTACATAGCTATGAATCATGGAATACCATGATCTCAGAAGAGTCACAGTAGCAGATGATTCAAAGGCTAATGAAAAAACAAATGGTAGTGATAAGTAGGTTGTTGTCTGCTACTTACACTAACTTGCATATGGTGAAGCATGTAAAAGACATCACTGTGGACTTGTAAACTTGAATAGGAGATGGGTCAGTTTTGTAGTAAGATTGAGAGATGGCATATGGACATGAGTATACTAAACTTCTGTGGATGTGAACAGGACAGGGACCAAATCAACAAGTAATAACCTAGCATTTTCTGTTCATTTAAACTTTCTGAACCTCAAATTTTTTAACTATAAAATGGGGATACAAAGACCCATCCTCCATTCACCACAGAATTGATTTAATGAAAAAATGAGAAAGCAGTTATGAATGGTCATTGGAAAATATAAAGCACTGCATGAATGTGACATTTTAAAGAAGAGTACATTGTTGGAGTGACCTGAGTAAAAGAGGCCTCAAGGTGCTGTTCCCTGGACAAAGGGAAATACCATTCATATTAATTGCAATAATTCATATTGCTATAGTGTCTTAAGGTTTACAAGGTACTTTCCCTGAAAGTCTGTGAGGTAGCTCATAGGATCATAGATATAGATGCTATTGCATTGAACCTGCTCATCTAACAAACAAGGAAGCTGAGAAAGGTCCAGGAGGTAAGCCTAAGAGACAAAATTTAAACCCAGGTTCTCTGGCTCCAGAGCCAGCATTTTACTTACTGTAAGTATTAATAATATTGTCTCCACTGTACAGAGGAGGAAACCGAGGCCAGAGAAGTTAAATGGCTTGCTAGGATTGCACTACTAATGAGTGCTACTAGAAGGCAAACACAGGGCTCAGGTATGGGCGTAGGGGAGGAAAAGCTTGTTTCTACCCAGAGTTCATGTGGACGGCAGCTCCAAAAGCAGGAGTGATTGGGAAACCAGTCTCATGGGAGACAGAAGTTTCGGCTGATGAACTGTGTCTTCGGCCTCAGAGTTTTGTAATAGAAAAAAAGCTTAGAGTTGGAGCCGGAAGACTTGGCTCTACTGTAGGACTTCAGGAGAGACCTTTCCCTTCTGTGGACATCAGCTTCCACATCAATAAAATCAGGTGGGTGGGCCTGGCGATCTTTAACGTCCTGTGAAGCTCTGATACCCAGAAGACCATAGAGTGAATGTTGGACCTAAAAGAGACCCAGAGTTCACCCTGCACCCTCATTTTACAAGGAGAGAAACTGAGTCCAAGAGAGGCACATTGTGTCTTCCAACATGAGAGGCGAATTGGTTGCAGAGCTGTGACTAAAATCCAGATCTCCTGACTTCCATCGCTCCAGGGCCGCCTCCGTCGGTACCACGGCTGCCTCCCTTCTTAGCTAGTCATTTTTCAGCCACTAATTTCACTTTAAACAATGCTTCCGCAAGTGCAACGCAATGAATAAAGGCTAATGAAATATTCAGGCACAAGGATCTCTGAGCCTGAAGGGGAAACTATACCCTATTAGCAAATGTATTTCATATCCCATTTCCCCCCTCCCCAACATCTGTGTATGCTGAGGGAATGATCAATTGGTTAAATTCCTATCGTTGGCTAATTCCTGTTTGGGAGGAATAATGCTTGGTAACTTGAAGGAAAAACAAATTTGAAATGAATAATGTCTTGTAAGTTTTGCAGAGGTGGTTAGTCAGACCACAGCACTCTGGTCCCACAGTGCTATTTTTAACCCAAGTACGGTAAATGTATTTCTATATGGAAACTACTCTCCCTTAGATCAATTTGAAAGCCTCCCCAAGCTAGTCAATACGGACAGATTGTGCTTCACTGGATGTCATTGGCTGGATGGCAGCAGAGCCTGTTTCTACTGTAGGTCTTATGTGGTAGATACAGAGTTATGGTAAACTGACCCAGGCCCTGGCTTCAGCGTTCATCTGAGCTGGGATAAATCTGGCCCTTTGGACAACTGTGACTTACTGAACTTCTCTGGTTACAAGCATGTGAAGCCCACCCTGATCCGTCCTCCCCTGTTCCTTAATATAACTCTGGAGTCACAAGAGAGATTCTGCCTGGCTCTGGAGGTAGAGAGGGCAGTGTGTGCAGTGGGGGAGGGTCTGTGTGGAGAAGGCTTATTTCAGAGGGTCAAGTTTGTGCCCAAAGAGAGCTTTAAATCTCAGCCTCATAGAAATCTTCAGCTAGGACTCCTTTTTCTTCAGAACTTGTTAGGTATATGTTTAATGACCAGCTCTCTTTGGGGAAAAGGTACACCGTATACACTTTCTGTTTAATCTGTATTGTTAACCTTTTTCCATCACTTTATTAAGCTTAGACTATTAACAAAACAGCAAATCAAACCCTGATTTGTAGCAGCTGCCAATTTCCTAGGTGTAAATGCTCACACTGAAAATTTAACAATCAACTTTCTCTAGCCAATGCAAGCTGGCTCCAGCATATCTTGCTAGAACATCATGGAAAGAAAGGGAGAAGTTAAGCACTGCACTAGGAGATAAGAGACCTGGGTCCCAGTTCTGTCTTTGCCATTGACTAGCTGTGTGAGTGACCTGTCCTAGGTCACTTCCCCTAACTAGACTTCAACTTCTAAAGAAGTAAAAGGAGGGTCTTGGATTAAATGATTTTTGAGGCCCCTTCTAGATTGAACATTCCATGATCTCTTGAATCTGTATCCCCAGCACTTAGCACAGTGCCTGGCACATAGTAGGTGCTTAAGAAATGTTCATTGACTGATTGACTGATCTATGAATTACTTGAAATACGCCTGATAATCTAATTCCCCTTTCCTTCCCCTAACACCCTAAGCAATGGCATGGCAAAATTAGAAAGGAAACCAGTATAAAAAGCTAATTTCTTTCAATGCAAACTGAAGTCACTTCCCAAATCAAAACTTTTATATTATAAATATATAATATATTTATTAATTCATAAATAATATAAAAGCTCTGTGATGGGACACCATGGTCCAGCTTCCTCTGGGACCAGGAAGCTCTATATATGAGGAAATAACTGGGGTTGGCGGAGAGGGGAGGAGAAGAATTTGAAAACTGGTAATTTAATTGCTTGCACAAACTGAATGATCTGGAAACTTCTGGGGAGGCTAGAATAGGCTTCATAGTATAAGATAAGCAACTATGAAGAAGTAAGAGAAAAAGTTGGAATAAGGGAAGGAGAAGAAGGAAAGGGAAAAAAAGAGAAGAACAAGAAGGAGGAAGAGGAAAAGAAGAATGAAGAAAATGGAAGGAGGAAGAGGAGGAAAGAAGAGGGGAGAGAAGGAAGGAAATGAGTACCAGGTTCTAGCAGAAAGGTGGATAGACCATGGTCATAGACAAGTAACCATTACTAGTGATGGAGAAAAATAGGTTAGGGAAATTTTGTTCAACTAAGAAGCTTAGCTTTGCCCTGTCAAAGGACTTGAAAGATTGGGTCAATTTATCTCTAAGATGATGCAAGCCTTGGGCTTCAAGGTGAGAGGTCTGGGTTTGAGTCCTGGCTCTGACAGTTATTAATTGAGTGACCTTGGACAAGGAACCTGCTTCCTCTGAGCCTTAGATTCTTCATCTGTAAAATGGTGATGAGAGTACTTACATTTACTACTTATGAGGACTGGGAGTAGTGCAATGAAAAGAGACCTAGATTTAGAATCAAGAAGACCAGAGTTTGAATTCTAGCTCTGTTCCTACTGCTTGGGAAGTCATCTAACCTCTCTGGGGACTCAATTTCCTCATTTGTAAAATGACAGAGTTGGACTGAGAGAAAAAGGAGAGAAAAAAAGGGCAAGAGAAGGAGAGAGATTGGGATAAAGAGCTTAGGGGGAAGAGAGAGGGAGAAAGGAAACTATACATATTCCCCAGGGAATATGGAAATGGCCACAAGCAGATACTAAAGACAAGTTAGAAGCAAATACTAGTATTGCTGAGTATTAGCATATTAATCATAATGACAACCCTCTGGTTCATTCGACTCCCCAACATAGCATTTCAGCTCCCTAGAAAACCTCTTTACCAGCCCTTCTTGTTGCTGCCAACCTGTCTCTGTTACATGCTGCTTACCAGTCATGTGTTGGACATTGGCATCGCATCTAGAATGGCATCTAGAATGCCGTTCTCATCCACTTAGGAATTGGGCAGGGTAACGGGGACAGAGAGGGAAGGGCAGAGCATTCTGCTCTTCAGTAGAGGTTGAGTTGGCAAAGGGCATGTTTACTCTAAATTGTAAATAGTTCCATTGGTTGACCAATGGAATTGTTTTGGCTGGATTTTGGGGTGCATGGGGTGGAGAGACCCGTTTTCACCATCTTTTACAATTCAACAGTTTTGTCTGAGGATAAAGTTGGAATTCAAACAGTCAATAAGCATCTATTAAGTGCCTACTATATACCCAGTGCTGTGCTAAGTTAGGGAAAGTGAAAACAGTCCCTGATTAAACTCATACTCTAATTTACAACATGTAAATAACCAGGCATAATTAATAAACATAATATATTATAATTATAAAATAATTAATACAGTAAATCTGAGAGAGGAGGGCATTAGCAGCTTGGCTGGCTTAGGGAAAGCCTCCTATAGAGAGTGCCTGAGTCTTGCCAAGGAAATGAAGGTAAGATGGCAGCACATTCCAGACTGGGGGATAGCCAGGAAAGGCATGGAGAGGGGAGATAAATTCCTGGTTTGGATGCTGTTGACTGCTGGGCTTTGAAACTCAGAGCTCACTTCATTCCAGTGGGAATGTGGCATCACTGAAGATTGGGCCTCTTTTTTTGTTTTTTTTCAAAGTGTAGAGAAAAGAACGCAAGGCTGGTAGTTAGAATAATGAGATTTTGGTGCTAGCTCTGCCATTAACTTGCTGTGCAACCGTTCAGATGTCTCTCCACTTCTCTGTTTCTTCAATGGTCAACCCAATAATCCTTGCCCTGCCACCTGAGAGGGGTGTTTGTGGTAGGAATTTCAGTAGAAATGAAAAGCATAACAATTTCAGCTCTGTCACCATCTAACTGTGTGACCTTGGGAAAGTAATTTTCACTTTCTTGGCATCAGTTTCTTTATCTGAGAATGACGGGATTAAACTTGACTATCTGTAAAGTGTCTCCTAATTTTTCTTCCCTACTAGATTCAAGATACTTGGTTTTCCAGCTTGGTTTTCATTCTTGAAAACAGACATGCTCTCAGATACAGGCCAAGGACATGAGAAAAGCCCTTTTGCCAAGCAGTAGACCTGCCATCTCTTTTGAAATCATGCAGCATCATAGAATATTAGAGCTTAGAGGGACCTTAGGTATTACCAAGTCTAACCCCCCTCATTTTACAGAGTGAGAAACTGAAGTTCAGACAGAGGAATGTCACACACTGAGTTGAGATCTGGATTCTGGTCCCAGCTATGCTATTGACTTCCCAGTTCAAGGCTCTTTGTTAGGACAGAGAAAGGATAATACTTTTGGCTCCAGAAGAGAGCTGTGAACATAGATTTCCCATGCTTGGTAGTCAAGCTCAGACCTTTGATCTGAGCTGAATATGGTGGTTGTTGTTCGGTTTTTTCAGTCCTGTCTGACTCTTTGTGACCCCATTTGAACTTTTCCTTGGTAAAGATATTGGAGTAGTTTGCCATTTCCTTATCTAGCTCATTTTACAGATGAGGAAACAGAGGCAAAAGGGTCAAGTGACTTGCTCAGGGTCACACAGATACTAAGTGTCTGAAGCCTAGTACATTTCAATTAGGAAGGCATCAATCTCTGAAAACCATCTGTCTGACTTTATTTTTTAGGGCTGGTGGGAAATTTGTGCATCAGACAGCAGGTATAGATTACTCCCTTTCCCCCTGCAGTTTCGGTGCCCTGGACACAGATAAACTATAAACACAAATAATGAGCTATGCCAAATTGTGAGTGACTCAGCCTGATGCTTTTGTGGAGGCGTGACTCCTTTCTCAGAGACTTTGTAAAAGGAATCAGACCCTTTGGGTAGTTAGAAAAAGACAGATAAGCATCCATCAGTAATAAGTAGGAAGTTTCTCCCCCTTTTTTTGTCTTTGTATCCCCAGTACCTAGTACAGTGCCTCGCACACAGTAAGTGCTTAATAAATGCTTGCTGACTCATTGACTGATTAATTGATGGTATCGACTCCCTTTATATGGTTCCACTTGAAAATGGGTGAATGGAGATGACAATAGCTAATAATTAATGGAGTTGGGGTTGTCCCCTTTGTAGCTGTGATTTGAAGGATTCTAGAAGGCTCTGCCTGTCCCCAAATACCTCATTAATTGGCCTACTCTTGTGTCTGAAGTTCCACTCTTAGAACAGAGATCATTGTACCCCACACTATCAGGCAGGATCATAGACTTAGAACATAGGCCTGATAGGTTCAGTGACTTGCCCAAGATCACACTGATAGTAAGTGGCAGACTTGGGATCTGAACCTAGGTCTACTGACTTCAAATACAGAGATTTTTCCATTGTAGAACATGGCCTCATTAAGTTAAAAATTTAGACCTGGAGATGGGAAACAGCTTGCCAAGGTCATATGAGTTAGCAGCAGGCCCATGATTAGAACCCAGGGGCCCTGACCCCCAGTTCAGTTCTCTTTCTTCTTCCTCATGCCACCTCTCTGTTATTTCTCTGGATCCCATTATTATGTCTCTAGAAGGGCCCAGTTAACAGTCACACATTATTGGAAAGTGATTACCTATTAATCTCTTATCACTGAGTAAGAGAGCAAGATCTTTAGGAAAGGGGAAGGTAATATTTTATGAGAAAGAGAGAGACAGAGACAGAGAGACAGAGAAATAGAGACAGAGAAATAGAGACAGAGTGAGGGAGAGAGAAACACAAAGAGAGAGAGAGGGAAAGACAGACAAAGACAGAAACACAGAGAGAGATGCAGAGACAAGAGATACAGAGACAGAGAAAGAAAGAGACAGGGAGAAAGAAGCAGAGGGAGAGAGAGACAGAGACAGAGAGATAGACACAAGGAAAGACAGAGAAAAGGACAAAGACAGAGGCTTAGTGCCTATGACAGACCTGAGCACGTGGTAAAATTGTCATTCCCTGAAAAAGAAAATGTCTCATTCTTCCAATGCAGCAGTCATGTCTCTGAATCTGTTAATAGGAACACTTTCAGTTTGTCTGGCAAGGGGTATGTGTCCATACTTCCTTATCCACACTCTCTTGACCAGTGCCTTCTCAAAAGCAATAATGTGTCTGCAGTATGGTTGTGGGGATCTTGTGTCTGTTTTATGCCTGTGGGAAAGACATCCTTTTCTGTGCCAGACTTGTTCTGGGACGAACCTCTGACCTTGCCCTCATTAGCAGTGTGTTCAACCCCACAAAGTTCTTCTGCCCCTGACCCCAGCTGCTAACCCTCAGTGGGTCCTATTGCCTTATCTCCCCATCCAGTCAGTCTTGGGTGCAGTTGAAGCCTCTTCCATGTATCAGTCTACCTGGAACCTCAGTGGAGGAAGAGGCTGAGTCAGTTTTAGTGGTAAATTACCCATGGCCTCTTTTGCATATGATTGTGAATTTTGTCAAAACTTTGTGTGGCGGTTTCATTTGGTGTCTTTATTGTCCAGTGAGGGGGAACATGCAGAGCTAAATTAATTTCACTGGTAGGCAGATAAATCCCTATCTCTTGCTTGGAAACATGTATTCATTTTGCTACAATCTTTTTTTTTTTTTTAAATAGACACTGAACCATTTCAGCAGCTATGGGCCACTCAGACTTCTTGCAGCAGCTCATGGGGATATAAACCACAGAAGAAGAAAGTATATGTCATCTTTAACACATTGGCCTAGAATAATTTGACTTTTTTCCTAACTTGACTTTCGCATGATTTTAAGACAATGGTTGATAACTATTAGAATGCCACTGATTAATTTATCCATTCATTTTTTCATTCATTAATTCATTCACTCAACAAACATTTATTAAGCATCTACTATGCACTACTACAGCACAAAGTAGTTACATGGTACAGTGGAAAATGTGTTGGACTTGCAAGCCCAGAGACTTGAGTTTGAATCCTGCCTTGTTGGCAAGGTGATCAAGGGTTGCTGTTATTCAGTCATGTCTGATTCTTTGTGACTCCATTTGGGGTTTTCTTGGCAAAAAGACTGCAGTGATTTGCCATTTCCTTCTCCAGTTCATTTTACATATGAGGAAACTGAGGCAAACAGGATTAAGTGACTTGCCCACGGTCACACTGCCAGTAAGTGTCTGAGGTCAAATTTGAACTCAGGAAGGTGAGTCTTCCTGACTCCAAGCCTAGTGCTCTATCCACTGTGCTACCTAGTTACTCCTAAATCAAAGTTAAGACAGGGCAAAGCAACAACCATTTATTAAACGCTGATAAGTGCCAGGCATTAAGGGGGATGCTATATAAGCAATAAGACAGTCCTCATCCTCAAGGAGCCTACATTCTAATGGAGGAAGACTGCACACAAAGGGGAACTGAAAAGTAGGGGGTGGATGGGAGGGTGGGAGTATGGGTTGGGGAGGGAAGAGTCCCCTCCAGGCATGGTGTTGAAATCTGGAAAGCCAGAAGCACAGGCGGTTGCAGAATGAAGTTTGACCAGCCTGGGCTCCTCTCCAAAATGGAGGCCCCAGGAGGAACTCACCAATGGGAGAAAGGAAAATTAGGCCAGCATAGTAGAGAGATATTCCAGTATAAGAAGGCTGCAGGGGCTAATGGTTCTTTCTGGGTGAGGAGACCTCAGGCCCTGAGGGAGGTTCTAGGATGTGTCAGCAATGACTTTTTTGAAGCCTGATTCTTCATCTATAAAATGAGAATAATGACATTTGCACTACTTACCCCAGAAGGTTGTTGTGAGGAAAGTGCTTTGTAAATCTTAAAATATGACAGTAATATCAGTTATTTATTCAACATTGTTGCGAGGGAAACAAAAGAGTATGAGACACGGTCCTTGTTCTTATAACATAGAGAAGCAAATGGCTGGTCCTGGAATCGTTTGAATTCTGACTCAGACACTTAATATTTGTTTGACCTTGGGCAAGTCACTTAATTTCCTCTCAGCCTCAGTTTTCTTCAATTGTAAAATAAGGATAATAATACCACTTACCTTAAAGATTTGTTGCTAAGATCAATTGAAATGATAGATGTAAGGCATTTTTGCAAACCTTAAAGTAGTACATAAATGTTAGCTATTATAATTATTCCAGTTTAGTTGGGGACCAGGAAGACTTGAGTTCCAGCCCCACATCTGAAACATACCAACAGATGACCTTGGGTTGTCACTCAACCTCTCTGGGTTTCAGTTTCCTCACCTAGGAAATGAGGTGGGCTCTAAGTTCGCTTCCAGCTCTAAATTTATGACCTTATAATCATACTTATCATATATGTTGCTATTTCAAAAACTCTGTGGCCTCATCAGTTTGGGTTCTCCCTCCAACAAAATAGATAAGACTTTCTTTGTGACTTGCTATAACCCAAAATAATCACCTGCTGGTGGCCAACTTTCTGGGGGTGAGACTATCACCAGACTTAGCTCAACTGGTCCTCAAAGACACACTGTCTGAGGCTTTGCTTCTACTCAACCTTTTTCCAGCTTGGTCAGACTTGTCAGAACTTTGGGCACTGCCTTTGAGAAATAGCCCAGGGTCACCTCCATGCCAGAATGAGACTAGAAAAATCTCTTTTTTTATCTAGGCTAAAAGAGACATAAGGAATTGTATTTTTCCAGACTCAGAAGCCTTCCATCCATTGGCAAAGACATCTTGTGTTAAAGAAAACATGTTTACCAGAAACATTATTGTCAGAACAGGAATTTGCTAATGACCACATGTAGCCATTTTGTACAGAAGATATTATTCTAGGCATATTTTTAAAGGCTTTGTTCAGTTGGCCATGGGTAATGGTTACACGGACTTATTAACAAATCACTTTATGCTGAGATCTATTTCTTGACAAAACACTCTCCCTCAAACAGGGAAGTTCTAGGAAATACTGATAATTAGACAGGGTCACATGTGGCTCAGAGCCTCACTTTAAATATATTAACCTTGCAGATTGTGTTCATACCCGATTTGGGACCAGAGGTGCCTAAAACTGAAAAACTTGAGTACAGAACTACTTTCAGTAAAACTATATTAATGAGAATGTCACCAAAAACCATAAAGCTGGATCACAGATTTAGAGCCAGAAAGGACCTCAAAGGTCATTAAATCCAAACCTTTCATTTCTCAGATAAAGATCCTGAGACCTAGAAAGGCTAAGTATCCAAGGTCACAAAGGCAGTAAATGGTAGAACCTGGATGCAGGTCCTGTGACTTCATGGTCTTTCTTCACTAGTTTCTCCATGCAGTGATGAGTTTCAGAAAAAACAAACAAACAAAAAAAAACTGTTGTGTCCATCAACATAATAAATCCTATTTTAAATGCATGAGGGCAACTTCCTATTTATAGAAGGAAGACTCATAAACTGACTCATCACCTGCTAATTTATCTTTTGTTCAACTCATGATTTTCCAGTGTTGAATCTTTTTCTGATTTCTTATCAGGGTTGTGTAGAGGTGTCCTGGGTTCACAAAGAGTATGTTAGTGAAGATTGAGCTCTGGCAGTCGCCCCCTCCCCAACTCCCCCTTCCCTCCCCAATCTGGTAAGGTATTAAGTAAAAGTTTGGCAATGATACCATGCATCTGTCACTAAGAGACCAGCAGTCTGAGCTAAGTTTGGAGAAACTCATCATCAGAAGGTCAGCCAACAGGTGGCAATTTTTTTCAGCCAAAGTCATCTGTCCTAAGGCATGGAGGGGTTGCGATCTGCATCTGCAGAAGAAACAAACTTTTATATGAAATCATAGATCTTTCAAAGTATCAAATTGATCATAGAATCAGAGGACCATATATCTACCTACAGCTTAAAGAGTCCTACAGGGTCATCAGGCCCAGTCCCCTCATTTTACAGTAAACTGAAGCCCAAGGAGGTTAAGTGACTTGCATATATGTGTTCTAACCCAATTTATGACCAGAGGTGCCTGAAACTGAAAAACTTGAGTGCAGAACTATTTTCAATAAAGCTACACTAATGAGACTTCACACAGATAGGTCACATAGATAGTAAATGTGAGATTTGTTTAATGCAAGGGTTTTTAACCCCTTTTTATATTCTGTACCCCTTTAACATTTTTGTGAAGCCTATAGACCCCTTCTCAAACTAATGTTTTTAAATGTCCAAAATACATAAGATTACAAAGGAAACTAATTATGTTGAAATAATTATCAAAATAAGTTTTTTAAAAGGGCATGGACTCCAAGCTAATAAACTCTGGCTTGGAGTATTCCATTTAGAGCAGGCTTTGATGAAGATGTTAGGATACCTGTATATACACCAGGTTGGGGTATTTCTTTCTCCCTCCCAGCCTCATGACTTCAGGTCTCTATTCCGGCTGTGTTGACAGTCTTGCTACTGGAACTGGCTCCTGGACAGAGATCCTGCAGCAAGATAAGGTGTGCTACAAGCTGGAGCTGTTCAACCAAACAGCTGTGCATCATTTTAGACCCTTTCAAAATAAACTGTCAGGGGAGAATGAGAGGAAAACAATCAGTGTTAGCCAGATGGAAATGAACAAAATCAGGAGGAAAAAATTTAAAAAGAAAACTTTCTTTATCTGAGTCTCCAAGATAGTCAGATGGCTGGAGAATAGGGATCCTACCTGCTCTGGAAGCTGTTTCAAAGCCTGCACTTTGCTTAAGCTTGTTCAGGGACCGTAAAGACAAAAAGGAAAACAAGTTTTCCCAGCTGGTGGTGCCCAGTACTGTAAAAGAGTGAATGCAAAAAAGACTGAAGAGCTCAAAGACAAGGTTACCCATTCTGCTCCCTGTTCCCCCCACCTCCAAACTCATCATTCCCCAGCCACCCCCCAACCCCAGTTACACTTCAATAAATAGAGTCAATGGAGAATAAAAAAATCACACTTTAGGAACTTGCATCTATATATTAATTAGTAAACATCATAAAAATAAGCATTTCTTAGGCTGCAAGTGAAGCCATTTACTTCAAAGGTACTACATTAATGTGATACTATAGCATAAAATTTTTAGTGGGCATTAATTGAGCCAATGGTATAATTGCCACCATAAATTGAGAACTCCTCTAGACAACGAAGTTAAGAGTAAACCTGTACATATTTATCTTCTTGCTGCAAAGCAGAGTGAATAGCCAAAAGAATTCATCAGTAACAGAGAATGTTCAATGTCTCAAAGACCTGCTCTCCTGGCAACATAAATCCTAGCAAACCGTGGGCTTTTTTTTAAAACAGCAAATAGACCCTGCTTCCTAACTTTGGTGGAAGCAGCTTTACTAACATGTTAATAAAATTTAATTAATACCTCATTAAGGCTAAAATCAATCATAGACACGGATCACTTGGTAATTTTAGTGTTTACATAATGACCACCTTTCCATCACTTGTCTATTATCCTGAATGCTGGTGTCCAGCAGCAGCTGGCCTAATTGAGTTGCCTCCTGGCCACTCAGGACATAGTCTCTCCGGTCAAGGGCCCAGAACCTATTGGAGGGACAATAAAGGTGGGCATGCTTCTCCAAGGGCTAGGCTGGACTTCTGACCCTTTCACAGAACATTCTAGCCTTGGAAGGAGGACGGCAAAGGAGGGAAGGCAAAAGGAGGAGGAAGTGGGTAAGCAAAGGAGACTTTATATTTTAGTTTCTAGATAAAAACGAAAGGATGTAGGTTGCCTTCAGCTCATTGGAATATTCTCCCTTCTTCCCTCTGTCTATTCAAATCCTATTTGAATAGAATTTGAATACCTATTCTTCAAATCCTACCTTAATTCCTTCTGCTTCCAGAAAGCCATCTCAGACTATTCCAACTATTCCTGAGCTCTTACTCCTCTGAGTTCCAACGGCACATGCTGACTACACATTTTGATTAAAAATTAGTGCAATTTAGTGCTTTGCTATATATTGTCTTTATAATGTCCTTTTAGATTTTCTTGCCTCCCTAGCTAGACAGTGAGCTACTTAAGAACACGGAAAATTTCTGAATCTATGGCAAGTAAACTGTGGTGAAGGAAGGACCCCAAAGCTCTGAATTTACACAGACCAGAACTAATCTTGTGGTTACTGCCCAAATTTCACTTATCTCTTTGACTTTTTATGCCCTATCCAGAGTTGCTCTGAGAAATCTCAGAATATAGAGCTAGGTCTCCTCAGAGTTTTATTATAGCTCCCCAGATTCTGTAATAGTGCTTTTTTTTTTTTTGATATAAGACAGGTTTTACTCCATCCCTCAGAAAATGGATAAACACAGAAAAGGTCTCATAGTATTCCATGAATAATTGATATTAGTCTCCTTTCTCATCAGTAAGTCTTATTTTTTCCCAGGTTCCTAAAGTCCTACAGACTTATAGAGTCTTTCTTCTGTTTGGATTCTCATTAGAAGAGAAACACTTGGGGTTTTTAAATAATTTCCATCAGACCATATCTATGAAATAAGGAATACTAATAGCACAAGCTGGAGTCCAGATCCCTTGTTCCCCCCTTGTTGTAGCTTTAATTCCTTAATACTGCTCTTTCTAGCATATAGGTAGTTTTTCTCCAGGAAGCACCATGCTTGGGAATTTCCTCCTCACTTGTCAGAAGGCCAGATTGCTAAACTTGGGGTTATATAACAAGGCCATCTGTAAGACTGAGGTGGCCTAAGAAATACATTTTCTGCGGCTAAATGATTAAATTTCAGTATTTCCTAGGAAAGCTCCTTCCTCTGGCTAGAAGGCCAAGTTTCAGGACTCTTGAATTTGAGGTTGCTAAAGAGGAACTGTCACCACTTGGCTACATTCTCATCTTCCATCATCTGCTTTCATGGCTACTCAATTGATGAGAGACTATACTACTGCCTCACCAAAGCTAGGGCCAGAAATTTGACATTGCTCAGAAACACTCCTCTCAGGCCACATGGATGGGCCTCTATCTTTTTTTTTTATCATGTACCCTTCCAATATACCCCAAGACTACCCTGGTTATTGCTATTTGGGACTAAAAGGGAAGTGACTGGATAATCTCTGGGGTCCAGAAACTACCCTCTCATGTTGTGTGGGATTAATAAATCAGCTTGACATGTAATTGACATTAATGACTTTTGGGGAAGAGAACCTCCCCACACCTACTGTGTTCTCAGCGTCTCTTCAGAAGGAAGGAAAAGGAGAAACAGAATCAAAAGGTTTGGCAGTCTCTACCTTATTGGCCATTTCAAAGAGGGATTGATCTTCCTACAATGGTCTCTCCTGCAATAATAATAACTAACATATTAAAACACTGTAGGCAAAACACTTTATATGTATCATCTCATTTGATTTTCCTTGCAAAATATTGTTAAGGAAGTACTATTATTATTTCCATTTCACAGATGAGGAAACTGAGTCACAGAGAGATGAGATGACTTGCCTAGGATCATAGAATCACACGCTCAGGTAAGCAGGCTGAGATAGGATTGAAACTCAGGTTTTCCAGACTCCATTTCCAGCCTGAAAATACGAAAATCAATCAACTTATCATGGAGACAGTCACTATCAATGAAATTCATCTTTCACGTGGAACCAAGAGGTGTGTCTATACCCTGTCTAGGGAGATGCAAATGAAATTCTTGGACAAAGTCATGACACCTTGTAAATTCACCAAGTTGATCAGGAAGGGCAGCCAGGGTGGTGAAAGGCCTCTCGTTCTTCTGGACACTTTCCAGTTAATCATTACTCTTCCAAAAATGTAGCATCTGCCCAGGAATGAACACAGTACTCCAGATGTAGTCTGACTAAGGCAGAGTATAGGACCATTACTTCTCTAGTGCTAGACACAATTGCTGCTTTAATGCAGTCTAAGAGTTCATTAGTTGTGTTTGCTAAAATTTTCACATCTTTTTCAGATGAACCCAAGACTATCCTGGCTATTGCTATTTGGGACTAAAAGGGAAGTGACTGGATAATCCCTGGGGCCCAGAAACTACCCTCTCATGTTATATATATATGTGTATATATATTTTTATATATATGTGTATATACACACACACACACACACACACACACACACACACACACACGGGACCTAGCCACATTTTTTTGAATCTTGTAATTGACATATTGATTTTTTTAAACCAAAGAGTAAGATTTTATGTTTATCCCTATCACATTTTATCTTACTACATTTGGCTCATCCTTTCAGCCTATTGAGGCCTTTTTGAATCTGGACTTTGTCATTCAATGTGTTAGCTGGGACTACTATTTTGCGTCATTTATAAGTTTGGTAAGTATTATAACTAGACCTTTCTCCAAGCTGTTCATAGAAATGTTAAACAGCTTTATAAATATCTAGGTAAATCACATCTACAGCATCAGACTCATAACTGTCAAAAAAAAAAAGGAACGAAGTTAGCCTGGCATGGTCTCTTCTTGACGAAACCAGGCTGACTTTTTTGAGATTTTCCCCAGTTCTTCTGTGGATATTCACTCATCATCTTTATGTTCTCAAATTTTTCTAAGAATCAAAGTCAAGCTCACTGGCCTACAGTTTGGAGGCTATATGTTCTTCCTTTGTGAATAGTGGAAGGAAAGGAAGGAAAGAAATAAGCATTTATTAAGTGTCTACTATATGCCAGGCACTGTGCTAAGTAAGCTCTTTACAAATATTATCTCTTTTGGTCTTTACAATAACTCTGGGAGATATGGACTATTATTATTATCCCCAGCACTCTGGGATATAGTGAATCTGGGTTTGGTGATGACCTTAAAGGCAAATAGGTGCTCTTTAACTATTTGTCTACTTAAAAAAGTAGAGATTTCTCCACTTAGCCCTTTTCAGGGCAGCTTATCCATCTCTGCTGTCCACCTTCACCCAACTCTCACCTGTGGCTCCAAGAAGCTGGAGCATGCTCCGTGGCCACACTCTGGCAAACCATCTCATTAGATGGCTAAACCAGGTTGAGAGTAACCAACAGGCCTTAAACCCATCGGTGAGTTAGAGGGACTATCTACCCCAAGAATGGGAGGACTTCCAAGGAGGAATGGATGGATGAGAAGAGTTTGTTTCAATGGCCATGAAGATGGAGGAAGCAGGTGCTGTGGAGAGCTTAGAGCTTGCTCAGGCTTTGAAGATGCCAAGGTCATCTACTACATCCTAGGCCATTGCCAGTTATCTTAACTTTTGTCTTGCCCCTGGGTTTTGATGACTCTGGAAAAGAGAGTGAAGCTGATGACTTTGTGCAACTCTGCCTCATTTAAATCCAATTCATGCTCAAGTCAGGACATCACCCCTAATGTCATCAGTCCTCTTTGACATGAAGGATCACCACCACCACCACCACCAACTTAAGTATTGACTCCCTATTAGTCATTTTTGCTCTGTACTTTTTTGTCCAAACATCATTCTCATAAGATGAGAAGGCAGAAGCAAAGAGTTGAGCAGCTATGATTTCTCTTGTAAGTCAGTTATCATTATCAATTGTTTTTAAAATTTTATTTTTGAGAGCTCCCTATACCTTCTAGGCTCACTTCCTCTTGTAGAATTTTATTGCATACGGGGCTACCTATTCTTCCTCTGAACTTTTCGAAATTTATTCTCCCCAGATCTGGAGGGCATGTCAGTCTATGCTTGGCTTTTTTTTTTTTTTTTAAGATGGAGTATTTACTTTCCCTCTAAGGTTCCCATCATTTCTTCTCAAGCAACCAATTCCTCTTTGATGGTAAGAATCATATCTTGGATAGAAAGTTTCTTTATTGGTTCCTCCACTTTTTGAAGGTTGCTGTTTTTCATTTAGGCAAGTCAAGAAATTATTAGTTGTTGAGAGAGAAACACACACAGAGAGGTAAAGGCTGAGAGACAGAAAGACAGAGACAGAGAGGCAGAGAAAAAGAGGGAGTCAGACACAGAGAGACAGAGACAGAAAGAGACAGAAAGAGAGAAAGACAGAGACAAACAGAGAGAGAGGCAGATACAAGGAGACAGAGACACACAGAGACAGACAGACAGACACACAGAGAGAATATGTATGTGGGGATAGAGGTGTAACAGGTAAGAAGAGTGGAAAGGTAGGAAGGGACCAATTTATGGAATCCTTTACAAACCAAAGCATTTTATATTTAATCCTGAAGGCAAGAGGCAGCCACTGGAGTGGATTGAATAGGAGAGGGAAATGGTTGAACTTGACTTTAGGAAAGACAATTTGACAGCTGAGTGGAGGGTGGGATTGTAGCAGGGAGAGACTTGAAGCAGGAAGACTAACCAGCCAACATATTGAAATAGTCCGGGTATAAGGGGATGAGAGCCTGTCCAAGGTGGTGGCAATATCAAAGGAGAGAAAGGAACATATAGCAGAGATGTTGTGAAGGTAGGAATGACAGGAATTGAAAAATGATTGTATATGGAGGGTGAGAGAGAGTGAGGAGTCAAAGATGACCCCTAAGTTGGGGGTTGGGGTGACTGGGAAGATCCTACCATATTAGAGAATTTCAGAAGAGGAAAGAGTTTGAGGGGAAAGATGAGTTTAGTTTGAGATGTGTTGGGTATAAGATCTTTACAAGACATCCAGTTTGACATATCGAATAGATACTTGGAGATAGGAGACTAGAGGTCAAGAGAGAGGCGAGGGCTGCATAAACAAACTTCTACTTTTCTTCTGACATTATAATTACTGTCTATGGTATTTAGCATGATTAACATGAGTATGTAGGTGGTTTTCTTCCCTTCCCACCCCACTCCCACTTCCCTTTTAATTTAAAACACCTTTGATTAAGTTTCAAAGACTTTAGGTCCTTGTTAGATGTACTCCACCCCTGGGCAAAAGCTTCTCATTCCTGTATTTTAGCCATTGACCAGAAATTCAAACTCTGTTCTCAGCTAGCATCTCCTTAACCCTTTATTCTCTTCTTTCTAGCATCCTGTCTGTCCTATGGAAGACTCCATGATCCAGGAAGGTATAGACTTGATCATATTTATCTCTGTCCCCCATAGTATTTACATAGGTCCCTCCACATTCCCAGTGTCAGTATATGTGTCAAATGCAAAGAAATTTTGGCATCCAAGGACTTTGGGTTTTTTTTTTGGCCTCATTTTCTCTTTATGTCAAGTGATTGAGTAAGAGTAGATGCACCCTCAGACTCCTTCTAAATTCTATGGTTTTATGTTTTATGTGATAGGGGAAAAGGGAAAGGGGAAATGAGACTGAAGATATTGGGCCCTAAAAGAATTAGGGACATTAACCATAAGAAGGAAAAAAGTCAGAGGAAGTAGAAGCTGGAATCCACAGTGACAAACACTATCAACTTTACAGGCAAAAATAAACTAGCCATGTGTGAAAGGAAGGAGGCTGAAAATTAGGGAGAAGCCGTATCATGAACATAAATTAAACTAAATATGAAATGTGACTCCTTTTTATAGGAACATGTACTTGGGAGAAACTCTTGTCTTCAATTTTGTTTAGTAGCATGGAGAGTGCAGGGCTCAGTCTCTGTCTACCACAAATAAAGGACAGGCAAGACAGTTATAAAAGGGAAGGACATTTATTTCTCTCCCCTAGATCTGCACGGTGCTGCCACAGTCAGTGAATCTTATCTCTGAGGCTGTTCTGGGGAATAAAACATTTAGCCTTTGGTAGCCGGAACTCGTTATAAGAAGGGCAAGAGTGTATTCAATTATATTCCCCAGGCTGGAAAATGGGAATAAGGGCAGAGATCACATGCAAATTTAAACACGGCCCTTTGGAGAATGGAGGGGAAGGAGGGGGGCAACCTGGACTGCTTGTGACTAGCTGGGATCATCACAAGACATATTGTCAGGTTGGCTGTCAAGCTGGGTGGCATGGGTAGCAGCCATAAAGGTTTGGCTGGGAGAAGCTGGGCAGGAGTGGTCTGGTTGGTACCATAGGTTTGGCACAGGACCCTGCCAACCCTGGGTATCACGTCATAGGGCACCTGACAATCTGTTAGAGATAATCTATTCTAACCTCCTCCTTTGAAGCCCAGAGTGAAGAAGTGACTTTCTAAGGCCATACAGTTAGTGTCAGCAGAGCTGAGATTCCAATCTCAGTTTTCTGATTCCCATGCCAGACCCTCCTTCCACTCTACAAAATTGCTTTCAAAGCACTTAATGAACCCATAAGGTAGCAGCAATAACAAGTTCATATCACAGCTTTAAGGTACAGCAGTTAGAGCTGTGGTTCTCCAGTCAGATGACAATAGGTTCAGAGCCCATTGCTCAGCCTTACTGCTTGTATGAACTTTGGGCAAATCACATGGCCTTCCTGGGCCTCAGTTTCCTTCTCTATAAAATTAGAGGGTCAGATTAGATAGACTCAGAGGTCCCTTCAGTATCTAAGTCCATGATCCTATGAAATAGTAGTTCACCAAGGGATTTGCAAACATCACCTCACTTGATCTACATACAACCCTTTGAGGGAGGTGGTATTTTTATGTTACTGAGGATGAAACTGCATCTTGGAGAAGCTGGGTAACTTGTTCATGAATGGATGGATGAATGAACAAAAGCATTTGTTACATGCTTACTTACTATGTGCCTGGCATGGTGTTGGAAAGAGAGGTAGAAAAATCATAACAGTTCCTGCTGTCAAGGATCTCACACTCTAATTGGACGAGATAACACATATGAGAGTTCATTTGTAGGACAGATGGAAAGGTCTGGAAACCCTAAACGTTCAGCAGGGAGGTGTATGTTAGGCTCCAGCAGTTCTTGGGATACATCAGCAGATCAGATGACAACATCCAGGGGTCTGGAAGTCCTAATAGGTCAGCAGACGCTAAGGTGCAAAGCACTGCAGGGTAGTGGCAGGAAAGATGGTAAGGCCTGTGATTGTCCATCTTATCTGAAGAACTGTAGTTATAGTGTGAGCAGCTGTGTCTCCAGTGATGTCTGGGTGGCCCAGGAGTCAGGGGAAGGGAAGGGAGGGGGATGCTCTTACTCTTGGTTCTTCCCATCCCTGGATATAGTCTGAATTGCTTGAATATGTGGCAAAACTGGGCTTTGAACCCAAGTGTCCTGTCTCTTGGATCACTTCTCTTTTCCTTATACCAGGGATGGGGAATCTGCAGCCTTGAGGCCACATGTTGTCCTCTAGGTCCTCAAGTGTGGCCCTTTGACTGAATCCAAACGTCACAGAACAAATCCCCTTAATAAAAGGATTTGTTCTGAGAAGTTTGAATTTATTCTGTGAAGTTTGGATTCATTCAAAGGGCCTCACTTGAGGACCTAGAGGACCACATGTGGCCTTGAGGCCACAGGTTCCCCACCCCTGCCTTATACCATACTGCCTAAAAATGCAAGCAATTTTTAATGTAGGGAAAAATAAAAGCTTAAACCATCCCAGATGAAACAACAGAATTCAGGTCAATGGAACATATTAGCCATATCAATAAATCAATCTAAAATCAGTAAACATTTAGTAAAGTACTTACTATATACCAGAAACTATGTAAAGTGCTAGGAATACAAAGATAAAAATCCTCACCTTCAAGGAACGTACTGTCTTAAGATAGAGACAATATGTCCATATATAAACATGTTTACAAAATGGTCATTTATTTGCTCACAAGGTGATTTGGGATGGAGAATGCCATTGGCTGCTGGGGGTGGGGCTCAAGAAAGTTTTCATGTAGAGGGTGGTGCTTGAGCTGAGAGCTGCAGGAAACCAGACATTCCAAGAGGTGGAGATGAAGTGGGAGAGCAATTCCAGGCATGGGGAGCAGCTCACTAATGCAAAGCCTTGGCAAAGTATTTACTCCCTCCAAGTCTCGGTTTCCTGAACTGTAAAATGAGATGGTTGGAGTAGATGACCTGTAAGTTCCTTTTCAGATTTCAGTCTATGCATAACCTCTTATCCCTTGTGTTCTGAGCCAACAGATAAAGGCTTATGGGAGTGTTTGTAGCCCAAGTGAACTAAATGGATTTTAATTCACCTTAATTAAAAGTAAATATCAGTTGTTATACAGAGTCTTCTTTGGAGAGTGAGAGGAAAAGGACAGGACAGGGTAGAGACAGTGTTTTGAAGGGAAATGATAGTGGACACAGCTGTCCATAAAAGTCAGGCCTACTATAAGAAAAGAAAAAAAAAATCCCCAAATTCCTTCCTTCCCTCGTGCTGAAAGTGCTGCTAGTGAGTCTCAACCCACTGAGGTGCTTACACGTCTGGGGGTCCGGGCTTTTTTTATTTGTTTACAAGGCACCATCAACCATGGAGCAGAACAGTGTAACTAGTAGCCATGTAATTGCATGGCAGGCCAGATTCCACACAGTGATAAGGTAATATACGGTTATTTCTTTTTCCTCAAGTAGCTGGCTGCCTATATTGGGAAATCTGGGGGCTTCTGTGTGTGTAGTTTTGCTTGCAGATGATTGGCAGGAAACAGTAAATATCCCTCCCATCAGTTCCCTGTTCTTTGGCCTGTAATTAATTACTGTCTCATTGGAAAGTTAATTTGGGCCATGTGAAACAGAGACCCCCAGCTGTCACATATGGGAAAGGAGTGGATGAGAACCTGTCATGTTGTGTCAGGTTTCTTGCAGCCAATAATTTCCCAGGCTTAGGATTCTACCTTCCTCAACTCGCCTCTGCCAAGTCCAGCATCTTCAAGAACTCACCTGAGAATCCCTCAGGGGACTTATCCCTCATGACTCTTCTTGGTCTCCCCTTCTGTACCAGGGCTAAAGCCATGACACCTGGGGTCCCCTTGAGCCTCTTTTTTGTTCTCTCGGCACTGTCTCCCCCACCCCCCACCCCCCATCCCAGCAAAGAAAGACCGTGAGGCATAGTGGAGGGAGCGCTGCACCTGGAGTCGGGAGACCTGTTCTGAACTCCAGTTTGGAGCCTTCCTAGCTGTGTGACCACAGGCAAATCACTTAACCTTTCTGAGCCTCCATTTCCTCATGTGTAAAATGAGGAATAAAATGCTTTCACATGAATATGGGGGAAGCATTTTGTATGCCTTAAGGTACTATATTAATAGGTGGCTGTTTTAGTGGCTGTTAGTGGTTAATTAGTGGCTGCTTCATAGGCTCCTATATAGATCTAGAGTGGAAGAGACTTTGGAGGCCACCTACTCAATCCAATGCCTTTATTTTACCGATAGAGACGTAGATCGGCTGCAATCTGGGGAGGGTGTCCTGATCTGGTCTGGTCTGGTTTGCGTGGGGGCCCTCTGCACCCGGTATCATTCTGGTTAGGAGGAGTCAGAAGCAACTGGGAGATGTGACAAAGCCAAAAGGGTCAGCTCTCTGGCAGCAAGCAGGCAGGGGCCATCCACAGGAGGTGTGTGCAAGGTCTGGAACTATGGGTCTGCAGTGCAGGGACAGTGGAAACCGAAGAACAAAAGAGACAAGTGTGGTCTCAGGTCAGGCAAGTGTCCAAGGACCTGAGTATGCAAATGAATTTGAACCTTCCCAAATGGTACATTTCCCAGTTTGGCTTGATTATTACAAATACCAGGCTTCCAAGCCCTGGAATTTAGAGCAGGTCCAACCTCTTTTTATCTCCTGCAGCAGCTTCAGCTGCAGATAGCTCCACACTGTTGCTTATGTTTTCCCCATTTTTCACAGCTGAGTTTGTACAGTGGTAGAGAGTCACTCTAAGCAAGTACCTTTTCTTCCCTTCCCTTTCCCCCACATTCCCCAACTCTGGACAACTGCTAACCCATCTGCATTCTATTCACCTTTCTTTAGGTCCTCTGTTGTCCTTGAAGGCTTTCTATCATCTCCTTCCCTCATTCTGTTCCTCATACCACTGACCCTCTATGTTGTTGTTCAGTCTTTTCAATTGTGTCCAACTCTTCATGACCCCATTTGGGGTTTTCTTGGCAAAGATACTGAAGTGGTTTGCCATTTCCTTCTCTAGCTGATTTTACAGATGAGGAAACTGAGGTGAATAGGGTTAAGTGACTTGCCCAGGGTCACAGAGCTAGTAAGTGCCTGAGGCTGGATTTGAACTCAGGGCTTCAGACCGATGCCACTTAGCTGCCCCTATACTGACCCTCCATACTGGGTGATATTTTTCCAAATGAATACATTAACACATTGGTTGCATCTGTCTGTTAGTGGCTGCTTACTAATTATCCTGACCAGAGACCACGGGGTTGGTCTGGTCACTTCTGGGCTAAGATAAGTGAATCCCTTCCATGGTGTACAGTTCCTTGCTTATGCCTGTTATAGCTAGTGGCCTTTCCTGACCCCAGTGTTCTCTTCTTTTTTAATTTAATTCAACAAACATTTATTGAATGGCTATTAAGTTTCGAAAAAGGAAAGATTTCACCAGGTTAGGAGGTTCATGGGAGACTTCATAGAGAGGGTGTTATTTCATTTAGGCCATGATTTCAGTTGGTGGAAATGGGGAGAAGGAAAAGGAGTAAGAAACAGCAAAGGCAAATGATATGTTACAATAAGTTTGGCCAAAGAGGAGGGTACATAGCTGCTCTGTATACCTGGGGGAATGCCTGTCTCCAGGTATCAGTCTCAGCAAACATATTTCCTTGGGGTGGGGGATGGGGCTGGATAGGGAGTGCTAAAACTTAAGAGATGATTTACAAGGAGCCAAATCTCTAGACATGTAGGAACCAGGGCCATGTGATAGACAGGGCTTCTTGGAGGGCATTTCCTCCTAGCCAATTACTTACAGTGACCTCACCAGACTCCTTTCCTGGGATCCCCTTTGCTCCGGAGATATAGAAAGGCAGCTGGGGACCTCCAACAGGCTGCTTAGGGATGAATGTGTTCCCCTCTTCTCCTGAAATCAGCAAAATAGTAACTCAAACACTGCTTAGAGGCTGGTTGGAGAGAAATGTAAAGGCAGGAAGGATTTTTTCTGCCTTTTCAGTAACCCCATAAGGGCTTCTGTCTCTCCATTTACATGTATGACATCCCAATTCAGGCATCACCTCCTCTATGAAGCTTCCCTGATTCCCCCAGATGGAAGTATTCTTTCCCTCCTCAATGTGCCGACGGCCTGTGGTCTCCTTTTTGTCTTTATCACATTCTACCTTTTGTATGTGTGATATAACTCCTGTATTTGACTGTAAGCTTCTTGAGGGCAGAGGCTACTTCATTTTTCAATCTTGCATTCTCAGTAATGAGTGAAGATGCCTAGCACTTCAAAGCTGGCATTTAAGAAATGTTTGTTGACTTGAGTGGATTTCAGGAGGAAACTTCCTAAAAAGGGCTGGGAGGAAATATATTTTGCAACATATTATATTGCTCTTTTGGAGCAAAGAAGAAATCCTTTAGAGAATATTCAAGTGCCCCCCAAAACAACGGCAGGTCAAAGACTCCTTTGAAACCCTTGTGATGTTGGCATACTCCTGGCATGGAGTTTCCAAGGAGCCAGCTGATTCATTGCAAGAGAGGTGGCTCACTCTGAGCTCATTAATCACGGAATCCCCTGAAGTTCTTTTGTTTTTGTCAAAGCTGTTCAGGTTTCTCTGCAGCAGAAGTGTAGGTAGGAAACATTCTATAATAATGCTGGGGCGTTCGGGGGGGTGCCTGGGTGCCAGGTGGAAGTTCTTCCTCCCTGGTCCCCCCAACCCCACCTCCAGCTGTGACATACAAGATAACCAGGGAGACACTGCGGCAGCTTGAGGAGTCTGTAATACACACTGTCTGTAACTCTAGGGTGTCAGTAGCAGTGGACATCTTAGATTTTAGGATTATATCTTGTGACCTTCTTCTGTAAAATCAAGGGAGAGAAAATGAAGAAAGATGTACACTAACACTGGTTGGCTGAGCTGTCAGTCAGCAGTATAAAAAATAAAACTGCTGCTGCCTGGCCTGATATTGGTCAATAGCTCAGCAAGTCAATCACATTGGTGAAAGCAAGAGGACTTGTCTCCTGCCCTACATTGCTCTGTGTCCCATAACTAATTGTGTTTCCGTTTGTACAATATTCTATTATATACTCTGGGAAGGAGAAATCCATTTCAGGATTCTTGTCTAATGTTCTAAGATTTTGTTTTAGGAGCCTGGTTTTATTGGAAGAGGTTTTAAGATTCTGAGTCCATTGGAGGAGGATTGTAAGATTTTATTTTAGGATTTTGATTTTGCTAGAGGATTCAATCTGATTTATTATTATTGTAGGATTCTGAGCCTGTTGGGTTCTAAGACTCTCTTTCAAGATTCTGATTCTATTGGAGTAGTCTAAAATTCTATTTTAGAATTCTGATTCTATTGGAGGATTCTAAGATTCTATTTTAGGAATCCTGATTCTATTCAGAGTCAAAGATACTAGCACAGAGAAACTAACCTACATGCAGAGAGATTCAGGTGATGAATCAAAAATCAGAAAATGATGATGAAAAAAAGACAGCATCTAGCTCCATGGTCTTTTTCTGAAGACATAGTAGACAATTCTCCTCCTTTGTGAGCACAGAGATATGGGAATTACCCTTTGAGAAGCAGCAGCATAGTAGGAACAACAATCATTTATATATCATTTTGCAAAGCATTTTATATAGATTATTTTTCTCATACTCACACTCTATGAAGTGATCACTATAGGTATTATAATATCCATTTCACAAATGAGATAACAAATATTAAGAGGAATTAAGTGGCTTGTCTATGGCTGCACAACTAGTAACCACCAAGGACAGATCTGTCCTGACTCTCAATTCATTGCTCTTTCCACTGAACAATGTTGCTCCTCAAAGCAGCTTCTTGGGGTCCCAGGGTCACCTGGGTGCCAGCCTTGAAGAGGCAAAACTCAGAAACTTGTATCACAAAGACTTTCCCTTCTCCCAGGGTGCCTTCTCCCCACCATTGCCTCTTCTCTCCTGACTGCCCTTTGTCCCACTTTCATGTTGATGGGAATGAGAATGACTAGACCAAATACATACCTCTCTCTACTTGGCCTTTTAATATATCAAATGTAAATTTTTTTATCTTTTTAATGCTAACCCTGATGGTAGGGAAATAAATATGTAGTCTCCATGATTTTATGCCATTTGCTTGCTAACTGGAACGTGCTCTGACTTGAAGGGGGTGAGCTCACAGAGGGAGTCTCATAGACCTTGCTTGGGAGGGAAGGGCAGGGTTGGTGTGTGGGGAGGGTGGAGGCGAGGCACAAAATGACATATCCATGATTCCATCTGTCGGGTCAGCTCAAACCACTGTGGGCTCATGGAGCTTAAGATAGCAGGGTCTCTGAGCCATGCCAGCCAAGAATTCCATCCGAATTAACAGTGATGGGGGCTGTGAGGCGACTGAGAGACTCCCTGTGCCCTGACTCAAGTGAATCCAATGCAAGTTGTTAATGGTATCCCATCTTAGGACTTTCCAAGGGGTGAATCATTGGGTAAGAATGAGGTCCCCCTCCCCTGGCCCCTCAACAGGGTGGTATTTGCCTCCATTTAGGGAGTGTCCAGCATATGGAGATGACTGCGGCTCCCAGAAAGACTCCTGGACCTGTTTTTTCCCCAGAACCTCTATGATTCTCTGTTCTGCCCCTTGTCCTAATTGGGACGCATGACAAGAACAGGAACTGGCCTTCATCAAATACCTACTAATCTAAAGAATTGGTGTGGTATAGTGTATGTAGTACTGGAATGAAGTCAGGAAGAGCTGGGTTTAAATCCCACCTCTGATAATTTTTAACTCTGTGACCTTGGACAAGTCACTTAACTGCTTTGAACCTCACTTTCTTCATCTGTAAAATGGAAATTGTAGTACCTACCTCACTGTTGTGAGGCACAAGTGTGATAATGTCTGTAAAATGCTTTGCAAACTTGAAAGTGATATGTAAATGTCAGTTATTATTTCAAAACTCTTTCCCACCTAGCATCTGCCATCTTTACCCAAATCCCAAGAGGTAGTCAGGAAAGAAATTATAATTTCATATGCTCTGGGGAGGACCAATGTGTCAGAAGAATCGCTCAAGTTTATGTAATGCTTTATGGGTTCAAAATACTTGGCCCATAGCAACCTTTTGATGTAGGCAATGCAAGTATTATCATCACCACTGCTGAGCTCAGTGACTGGCACATAGCAGAAGCTCAATAAATACTTGTTGTTTGATTGGTCTTTATTTATAGGTGAGTAAACTGACCCTCAGAGAGGTCAAATAACTTGACCTCACAGCTAGTGTCAAAGTGTCAGAAAAAGAGGCTACTACATTGTCTTCCTATAAAGGGACCCTGTAAATCTAGATTCTCTGAGTCTAGTTATTGGAAACACTACCATCCACCTTGCCTCCCAGCGGCTTGCTTGAAGCAGAGTTATTATATACCTATCGCTATGCCAAAGATGGGATGAGAGGTCTTGGAAATAGGGGCTTAACATATTGACAAGTACATGTGCTTTTGAGATGTACTTAGGGAAAGAGCGAGATAGGACAACAAATATTTCAAATGTAGAAATGAGAATTATGGTGATTCACAGTGTTCAGTTGACTGGACATTGATATCAAAATATCTTAATTTGTATTTAAAACCTGGGGACCTAGCACTGATTTGCAGCTAGTACAAAGATCAATGGTCTTGGAGTCAAGAGACCTGGCCTGGAGTTTCTGCTTTGCCATTCATCAGCTGTGTGACTTTAGATAAATCACCTTCCAGGCACAACATTTTAGGAATGATATCAACAACAACCATGATGATGATAGTGAGTATTTATATAGCATTTTAAGGTTTGAAAAGCAGTTCATACATATATCTTACTTGATCCTCACAATAGCCCTAGGAGGTAGATGCTATTATTTTATGGGTGAGAAAATGAGGGCAAACAGAAGTTAAGTGATTTGCCCAGGGTCACATAGCTAGTAAGAGTTGAGTCAGGATTTGAATTCATATCTTCCTGATTCCAAATCCACTGTGCCACTAAGTTGGAGATGTTTAGAGAAAGCCAATCATAGAAGGAAAGGGCTTCAAGTTCTTACCATATGAGGATCATAACTGAAAACACTAGGGACGTATAGCCTGGATAATAAAGAAGACCCTGGATGGAGGAGACACCATAGCTATCTTCATGTATTCAAAAGGCTGTCACAGGGAAGAAGGATCAGACTTGTTTTATTTGACTCCAGAGGGAAGAATTACAAGCAGGATCAGGGCTACTCTGAAGTCAGCTAATACTCATAAGAGCTGATTGTTAAATTGTCAGCATGAGAATTTATATCTCAGAAATCTCAGAAATTGACAAATGCTACAAATCGGAGCTTTATTGTTTTGTTTTTTTGTCTAGACTTTAGAAAGTGAGGTTGAAAATGTTACCAACACGGATTAAACTTTAAAATGTGTGAGGGTATTTTTTTTTTTGGTGGAGTTGGGGACAGCTGCTTGTTAAACATTTACCAGCACACTCTTGAGTGGAGGTAATGGATAGAAACTGCAAAACAGATAAATATAGACTTGATATCAGGAAAAACTTTATAACAGCTAGAACTATCCCAAAGTGGAAGGGGCTGTCTTAGCAGGTAGTGAGTTTCTCCTCATTGGAAGTCTTTAAGCATAGGCTGAGTGACCACTTGTCATACATTGTGGAAGGGATTGCTTTTCCTATATGAGCTGGCCTTTGAAGTCATTTCCAGTCTTGAAATTATATATGGTTCTAGTGACTTTCTACCTTCTCAGGGTCTATATTTACCTGTAAAATAAAGTGAAGTGGTCTTGTTGCAGTGGTGCTGGGAACCCCTAAAATCAAGGGCAAAAGGCAAGGATCCTGCCCTGAAAGGGTGGGCTTTTTAAGAACCTACATTATTTGTAGTGCTAATAAGTAGCAGGCCAGACTCTTAAGGAATCTGAGTGATTTAATGGGGGCAAGATAAGACACTTAGGTATAGTGGTCAAGGAGTGACCAATAAGCTTGGGGTGACTGGGAGGTAACAAAGAAGGGGGCTAGATGGAATAAAGAAGTGGCAGTCTAGGGTGGGGACAGGTGCAGACAGTGAGGGCAACAATGAAAGGGCAGTTAAAAAGATTATTAACTGGGAAGGGCCGGGTGCTCCAGATGAACACCAGGGATCTGAGTTCAGTGGCTGGGTTCCTGTTCGTGGGAAACTTCAAAGAGGGAAGGGTCCAAAGCCCATACCCCATCAGTCTGAATAATTTTCAAGTTTCTTTCCAGCTCCAAGGTTCTGTGATTCTATGATTGTGGCACGATATCATCGCTTCCTCTGTTTTCTGCTCTCTGGGTCCCCAGTGGGGCAGCTCATACTACTCATAGGTTGTTGTTTGTCCTTGTTCCTGAAGAGGAGTAAGACTTCCGCAAGGTGATGCCATGACTTGCAAGTGAATTGGATTTAAGTGATTTTTGATTGGCCAAAGATAGGTCCCAAACCCCATGGTGTCATAGTTTGGGCCCAGATTACTCAGAGTGAATGTAAATAGCAATTGCTTCTGTTTTGACCAGAAAACCTGAGGGTCTTCCCCTCCCTCCCAGATTAACTTTTTCTTAAAATTAGAGAAATAGATAGGGATGTCTGTTAAAGTCTTTGAAGCTTAGTACTGTGGGGGTATGTGGGCAGCAAAAGAAGAGCCGGGGAAGAGACAGAAGAGAGAAAGAGGGAGAATGGGGAAACATCTCTAGGATAAAATACAAATTTCTTTTTGTACATTTAAAGCCCATCACAGTCTGCCCTCACTTTATCTTTCAGGTTGGTTATTAATTGTGTGCCCCTTTACTGTCTCCCTATGTAAATACACATACAGTATAGTCCTGCCAAATTGGCCTACTTTCTGTCTTCTGACATCCCCACCCCCACCCCAAACCTCCACACTTTTGCATAGGCTGCCATCATTGTTCTCTCCCATCTTCCCGTCCCCCTTTAATGCTCTTCCTCCTCACCTCTGACTTTTGGGACACCAAGCTCTCTTCAAGGCTCAGCTATAGCTTTCCAGACAAGGCTTTTTCTGATCCCCTCAGTTTTCAGTGCTTTTGGCCATTACTTTATGCTTACCTTGTATATATCTTGCATTTATTTTTCTGTGACTATATGTATCAGCTCAAGGAGAATAAACGCTTCTTAAGGGCAGGGACTGTCTTATTTTTTAATTTGTGTCCTCAGCAGCTAGCATAATGCTTGGAATGTACTAGGTACTTAGTAAATGATTAGGTGAGAAAAAAGAAGAGTGAGACAGGCAAGAGAAAGACAGAGACAGAGACACAAAAAGAAAGACACAGAGAGAGATGGAAAGAAAGAGTGAGATACTGAGACAGAGAAAGAGGTGGAGGAGGACAAAGGAGGAGAGGGGGAAAGGGAAAGGGAGAGGGAATAAACTCAGCTAGAATGTAAACTGCTTAAGAGCAGCGATTATTTAATTCGTTGTTTATCTCCAAACCCCCTAGCACAGTGCACAGCACAAAGTAGGCACTTAATAAATGCTTGCCAATTGATTGAATGAAAAGCAGCGAGTGCAGGTCTTTCCTAGCTGAGTTTTGGGCAGAAGGAGCCCCTAGTATTTGCTTCTTGGAAGGCCAGATTGATTTCCTGACTGATGACTTGACGTTTGATTGCCAAAGGAAGCATTGATCCCCTCTCTTCCTCCTCTTCCCCTGCCTCCATCCCCACCATGAGGGTCTCTAGTGGACTGCTCCTTGGTGTAGGACTGTTGGGCGGCAGGCTTTGATATAAACACTGCTAAACCCTCACCCCCTTCCTCAACCTCTCCCACCCCTTATACTCACTAGTTGAGGAAGAGCAGAGAACAGGTTATAGCATGCCAGTGGAATGGGGCTAATTATCTGACTATTAGGAAATCACTTATTTTTCCTGGAACTTATGATCTGGTTGACATCCCCTCCCCCCCAACACACACACTGCTACTCTTATCTCCGGTTGGCATTTCCCAATAACATGTTCATTTTATTTACAGGTTATAAATTCAATCCCTCCCTCCCTCCCTCCCTTTCCCTCCCCATCCTCTGGGTCTGGACTTGAGTGGGGGCTCTGCTGACCCCCTCCCCCAACAGCTTTACCAATTCCATGAAATGTCACACAGTGGGATGTAAATCTGGCAGTTTCTTGGCGGTTACAGCTCACTGTGAGAGCAAGTTTTAATTACTCACCAAATGAGATTTCTTTATTGCTGATCCACACAATTTCATGATACTTCACCATTACCAGAATGTATTTGATTCCAGTCAGTGCAAGTCAACAAGATTCTATTGAACAACTCCCATGTGCCTGGACCTGGGTGAGGTACCAGAGGGAGAGGAGAAAAGGATGGGATACTAGTCCCCAAGGAAGTTGTTTGCAGTCTCCATAGAGAGATTGGGCAATTCACATTGGAAACATTGACTTTAACATCTCCATGTTGTTGTTTGTCTTTGATTTGTACCATAACATCAAGAAGACAATGCCATGACATGCAAGTGAATTGGATTTAAGTGAGGGAGAGCTGTGCAAAGTCACCAGCCTCACTTTCTCCTCCAGAGCTGTCTGGGTCCAGTGGCAAAATATAGATCAGGACAACTGGAGATGGCTCTGGGTGCAGTGGGAGACCATGGCCTTTTTAAGCTAAGGTCTTTCCCAGATCTCAGTTTGACTAAGGCAATGATTAAGGCTAGGTAGAAAATGAAGCAAAGAGTGTCCCCTTTTACCTAGTCAAAAAAGAAAGAGGGAAAAAAAAGTTAATCTGGGAGGGAGGGGAAGACCCTCAGGTTTTCTGGTCAAAACAGAAGCAATTGCTATTTACATTCACTCTGAGTAATCTGGGCCCAAACTATGACACCATGGGGTTTGGGACCTATCTTTGGCCAATCAAAAATCACTTAAATCCAATTCACTTGCAAGTCATGGCATCACCTTGCGGAAGTCTTACTCCTCTTCAGGAACAAGGACAAACAACAACCTATGAGTAGTATGAGCTGCCCCACTGGGGACCCAACTGGTCATTTCTAGTTGGACAACACAGCTCCTTCCTTCCTTCCTTCCTTCCTTCTTTCCTTCTCACTCTCCTCTCCTTTCCTCCTTCCTCTTCCTCTGCCCACATAGGGTGTCATGACTTTATCTGTGGGTGCTATGTCCAAAAGAATGTAAATTTTGATTGCTGAAAACTTGCAAGATATCTTGGGGTTCACAGGCTGAATTTCTTTCTGAAGGACCATGCCTTAAACCCAAATCACTCTGGCTCTAATTGATTGACCATCTCCATATCTTTGCACTGGCTGTCTCTCCCTCTTGGAATTAACTTTTTTCTCACCTCAGCCTCTTAGAATCCTTAGCTTGTTTCAAGATTCATCTCAAGTGCTATCTTTAACAAGAGGCCCTTACTGATTCCTCCTCTCTCCCAACTGCTTGTTCATTCTCCCTAGTCACCTTTTATCTATTTTGCATATAAATCTGGTTCCTAATTAGTATAAATAATGAAATCTCTGAATCCCCAGAAATGGTCTCATGTATTTGAAGTTGCACTATTCAAAGTTATAATTACATAAAATGTGGTAATTGGTTCCAAATCAATGAAAATGTGTATTGTAAATTTCAGAGGATTCATTATTTGTATTATGTAGGACCTACCTGTATCTATATATGTACACGTTATCTCCCCTGATAGAATTTTAGCTCCTTGAGGGTAAAGACTGCTTTAATTTTGTCTTAGGCCTCAAACCAGCCTGGGAGTTAGAAGATGTCTACCCCAAGCATGTGAATTCATACCCTGGTGGAATGGGTAGATGAGAACAATTTGTTCCAAAGGCTATGAAGGCAGCTCAAGCAGGTGCTGTGGAGTGAAGAGCTTGATCAGACATTTTAGCTGCCAAGGGCAACCACTGCATCCTGGGCCATCACCCATAGTCTTGATTTTTGTCCTGACACTGTACTTTGATGACTCTGGAAGAGCCTGAGGCTGACGACTTTGTGCAACTCTGCCTCACTTAAATAGAATTCAAGCTCAGGTCAGGACATCACCTGAAATGCTATTGGTCCTCTTTGAAAATGAAAAGTGAACAATAACGTATCCTACTGAACACAGTACCTAGAACATATTAGGCATTTAATAAATGCTTACTGATTGATTGAATAACAAATAATACGGGGTAGTTGATGGAATGCCAGACTCAGGGTCAGAAAGACCTGGGTTTGAACATGACTTTGGGTAAGAAGTCACTCTAGCTTTCTCACCATCAATTCCTTCATCTGTATAAAGGCAAGAGGTAGTAGTGTGGTATAGTTTGAACTAGATAATTCCTAAGGTCCCTTTCAGCTTTTACACCTCCACTTCAGATACTTACTAGATATACAATACTGTCTGAATCATAACCTTTCTGAGCCTCATTTTTCTCATCTATAAAATGGGGGGAGGTTTCACTTACTTCACTGGGTATTATGAAAATCAAATGAGATAATGTATGTGAAGTATTTAGAAAACCTTTAATTGTGCAAATATCAGTAATTATTACTATGTTTAAGATATTAAGTGATTAAAATTGAAAGCGAATAGAAGAGATAATATATTTTTACAAAAGGAAGATCTCTGTGAGATGGAGTAGTTAGGAAAGCCATCATGGAAGAAGTAAAAGCTAATCTGGCTCATGAAAGATAGGAAAGAAGGAAACAAGTATTTATTAAACACCTACTATGTTCCAAGCACTCTGCTAAGCCTTTTACAAACATGATCTCATTTGGTCTTCACAACAATTCTATGCAGTAGATTCTGTTATTATCCCCATTTTGCAGTTGAGGAAACAGAGGTAGGAAAGAGGGGTAGGATTCAGAGAAAAGAAGGGTAAGAACATTCTAGGAAGGGCGTGAGCAAAGCTGCAGAATGGGAAAGATCATGACACGATAAGGGAGGCCTTACTGGAACAGAAAATAGATACAGGGAAATAACGGTAGATCAGGCAAGGCGAGAATATGGCCACGTCTTTGAGACACTTTCCTTCCTCTCAGGATTTTCCCATTGTTATTCCAATGAAATGAAATTAAACTCAGTCATAGAATACTTGCTATGCATAAGACCTTCTTCTGGATATTGGATATATGAGATAGGTATAAGTGCCTTTCCCAAGGAGTTTATAATTTGGTGGGAGTGGGGGGGGGAGGATAAGTATGATAGGAAGGAGAAGAAAGTTAATACACAAAAAGCACTAGGCCAATTGTTAGGAGATAGTGGAGAGACAGCGATCACTTTCCCTCGCGTGTGGATAAGGAGTATGGAGAAGGCTTCATGGGGAGGAGCCACCTGAATTGGGCTTTGAAGGAAGGGAAGGACAGGAATCATGGAGAAACTCATGAATAGAAGCAAGGGAATAGGAGACAGAAGGCTGAGAATGAATATTTTTTCTCTTTTGTAGTATTTTTTTTTCAATTACATGTAAAGATAGTTTTCAACATTTGTTTTTGTAAAATTTTGAGTTCCAAATTTTTCTCCCTTGCTCCCTGCCCCCCTTCCCAAGACAGCAAGCAATCTGATGTAGGTTATACATGTACAATCCTATTAAACATATTTCCACATTAGTCGTGTTGTGAAAGAAGAATCAGAACAAAAGGGAAAAACCACGAGAAAGAAAAAACAAAAAACAAAGTGAAAATAGTATGCTTCAATCTGCATTCAGATGCCATAGTTCTTTAAGAAAGAGTTTTTATAATTTTGATATGTCTCTAGGATTCTCCTCAACTATATTCATCGTTCCTTCTTGAGAAGTCTCTTGACATCCCAGAAAATGTCTGCCTAATGGAAGTTTGAAAAATTAAAGTGATTCTTATATTTTAGATTGCAAGTTTTTAAAAGGCAGGGGTTGGGTCTCTGTTTCCTTTTTGAATACTCTTAAGTTCTAGGGTACCATTAAAACTTACAATGCACATTTTCATTGGTTTGGTGATAACAGATTCAGCTCACAGAGAAGTCCATGTGGGATGACAGAGAAGTAATGTAAGTGGGAAATATACACTCTTTCAGGAATGGTTTAGATAAATTCATAGATACAGGCTACATAGTAGATGTGTTATTCTGAGGACAAATACAGCCTCAGACACTTGTGACCCTTAGTTTCTGTCTGTTTCAGTTTCCTTATCTGTAAAATGGGGATAACAATAGCACCTATCTCTCAGGGCTATTGTGAAGATGAGATAATGTTTGTAGAATGCTTTTCCAACCTGTACATACCATGTAAATGCTAATTTTGTTGTTTTGGTTTTTCTTCATTATTCATTGTGCTAAGCACTGGGGATACTAAGCAAAGCTAAAACAGTTGCTGTCCTTGAGGACCTTACATTCTAATTGGGGGGACAACGTGCAAATAACTAGCAGTATATAAATATATGCAGAGTAGATGGAAGGGAATCTGAGAGGGGAAGGATTTAGCATCTGGGGAGGACTGGAAAAGCATCCTGAAGAAGGTGGAATTTGAATGGAATCTTGAAGGAAGCCAGGGAAGCCAGGAGGTAAGGGGGACAGCATAGTATTAATTTTGATCATCTTAACTCTCTTGATTAAGAATCTACAGAGGGGCAGCTAGGTGGTGCAGTGGATAGAGCACTGGCCCTGAAGTCAGGAAGACCTGAGTTCAAATATGGCCTCAGACCAAACACTTATCACTAGCTGTGTGACCCTGGGCAAGTCACTTAACCCCAATTGCCCCCCCCCAAAAAAGAATCTACAGAGGCATCTTACTGCTTATGAAATCAATTATAGACCTATTCCATAAAAGGTTACTCTGACCAATGTCATATCATATTAATATCATTAATTCATTCTAAGCAAACTCCACTTTAAGGTGGGATATTGCAGTAATGATGTTCATCTGATTGGCTATTCATACTATAGCCTTGATCCTGTAGATTTAATTGCCACTCTATAATGTCATTTCATCTGACATTTCCAGCAGACACAATTAATAATGTCAGATAGAGTACACCCTCAATTTTCAGGCAAATACCTGAGGCTCAAAATGAACTAGATCCTCAGCTCTTGCTTAACCAGCCTACTGCATCATTCTGTATTCCCTACCTTGGCTTTCAGCTCCTGCCATACTGACATTGTTAGCCTTTCCTCATTCTCACCTCCATCCCTTTCTTCATGCTGCTCTCCCTGTATGAATTGACCTGCTGCTTGTACTTTACCAAACTTTTGAGACTCACCTCCTTCAAGAAGTCTTCCTAGATTAACTTCAACCGATTCAATCTATCAAAAATGTATTAAGTTCCTACTACATTAAAGACAATTGTGTTTGGCCCTGGGAATACAAAGATAAAAAGAAAACAGCATCTGCCATCAACCATGTTGGAGGGAGGGATCTAATCATATACTAAAATGGATCTGTGACCTCACTGTGACCATCCACCAATGATGCAGCTGATTGATGAATATATCAGCATTTGTTAAATGTCTACTAGGTGCTAAGCATTAGGGATATAAAATTCCAAAATAGTCCCTGCCTTGAGCATGAGTCACTTCTCAGCCTCAGTTTTCTCAAATGTAAAATGAGAATAATAATAACATCTACTTCCCAAGGTGGTTGTGAAGATAAAATAAGATAACATTTTTAAAACACTTTGTAGACCTTAAAGTGCTATATAAATGCTAGCTATTATTCATTATTATTATCAAGGGGAAGCTAGGGATATTTCACATTAAGTATCAGGGTTTTCAAATCTCATCTTTGCTATTTCCTAGTTGTGTGGTCTTGGACTTATCCTTCCTGGGTCTCAGTTTCCTCAGGGGTTTGGACTAAGTGACCTCTAACATTCCTGCTGGCTCTAAATCTGAGGTCCTTTGTTAAGAAAGGTAATGCCCACATTCTCCTAGAAGCCATGTTTAGCAATCATTATTAAGTATGCCTTTCTTCTTCACAGATGCTAGAATTATCAGAATACCCCACATCACCATTGCCCTTACTGAGATCATTTCACAATAGTGCCAAGAAAGCATTGCTGTCACGATCTAGGTACCCACTGTTTGAGGGAGGGAGAGAGGAGGTGAGTGACCACAGATGTAGCCATACCAAGAAGATCTCTCCCAAGGAAAATATGGAATGAGTGCAAGCTTCTCCTACAATGGAGATCCAGGAAGTTACACTGAAGAACTGCATCTCAGAAGTAAATATGGATGAATAATCCACACATAGGAACAGAATTTGAGAGCTGTCAGGGCTACTGGGGTGAATTTGCATGCTCAGGGTTCTTCAGCACACTGGCTATTCTCCACAGGTACTGTTCCTGCCTATCCTGACCCTCTGCTAATCTTCTGTAGCTCTGCAGGCAGGCAGCAGGACCTGGGGACAGTTATAACTAAACCTTACTGTCATATCACAAAACCCTGCTGTCACTTTGTTTAGCCTATCACCCATTTGAAACATTTATAACACAGTTTTCTTAGAACTAATGGCCCCTGTAATGTTTTGTCTAATGTGTTTCCATGAAACCAATTAACCAGTTGTTAGGTGGGATATTTCTATACTTGTTAAAGTGTCGAATCCCTTGTTTTGTCAGTGCTTCTACTGTTCTCTTAGTTGCCCAAGAGAGAAAACTTAGAGTAATTAGATCATAAGACAGTATATTTAGAGATGCAACTAATCTTAGAAATCTTTTAGTTGAAGCCTTCATTCTACAGAATAAAGTTTGGAGACCAGTGTAGCCCAAGTGGCTTTCCCTTTGTCACGAAGTGTTACAAGATTTAGAGTTGGAAGGAATCTGAGAAACCATGTAGTCTAATCCCCCTCTTTTTACAGATGAGTGAATTGAGGCTCAGAGAGGGTAAATAACTTGTCTGTGACTTCACAGCTAGTACATGGAACAGTGACCATAGTATTATATAGGGTCTGACATCTTCATTTTGTCAATGAGAAAGCTGAGTCCCAACAAGAACAAACAACTTGACCATGATCTCCCAGGAATTAAGTAGAAGAACAACTAATCACATCCAGGTCCCCTCCAAATCCAATGCTCTTTCCACTGCACCATTCTGCTTCTTCATCTCTGATTCTTCTTTCTCCCTTACCCACCTGTCTAATCATTCTCCAAGGTCATCAATTTGAAATGTCTCTCAAATCCTTTGCTTTCCGTCCCCTCTGCTGCCCCACCCTAGTTCAGCACTTCAGCAAATTCCATTCCCCTCCATTCTCTTCTATTCCACAAACAGTGATTTGATGCTACAGATGCTGTGGGAGATACAAAGGTAAGTAAGTAGTAAGATAGGAATCTTATCTGTCTGTCTTATCTTATCTTACTGTCATGGAGCTTGCAATATTGGAAAGAATTTGAAGTCAAGACCTGAGTTCAAATTCCAACTTAGCTACTTACTACTTGTGTGACCCTAGGCAGCTCACTTAACCTCTCTGACATACAATCTGACCTGCTATAAATGAAGGGGTTAGATAAGATGATCACTAGTGCCATCTAGTTCTAAGAACTATAATCTGTAGATTAGTATAATAGCATCTAAGTCTTCTCCCTACCTCGTCCCTCCTGTTCCAATATGGTCTATCCTATATTCCAGACATGTAGATTAGAGCAATGCTAACCACAGAGTTGTTGTTGTTGTTTAGTCATTTTTCAGTCATATCAGACTCTTTGTGACCCCATTTTGGAATTTTCTTGGCAGAGATACTGGAGTGATTTGCCATTTGTTTCTCATTTTACAGATGAGGAAAATGAGGCAAATAGGGCTAAGTGGCTTGCTTAGGATTACACAGATGTAAAAGTCCGAGGCCAGATTTGAACTCAGGAAGAGGAATCTTCCTGATACAGGTTGGACACTCTATCCACTGTATCATCTAGCTACTACACACAATAGGTGCTCAATAAATATTTGTTGAATGAGTGCCAATGTGTTTAAGGTCATGAATCATACTCTTTGTGCTCCAAATCTAACATGAACAAATAGGATCATAGATTATGACCTGGAAGGAACTGCAGAGGTCATCTTGTGTAACTCCTTCATTTTATAGATGAGGAAGATGAAGATCAGAGAGGTTATAAGTGTTTTGCCCAAAGCCACACAAATGGCAGGGCCATTCAGACTTGGGCCTTCAGACTCTAAAACCAATGTTCTTCATACTGTACCATAATGCCATAATATCAGTTATGCTATCTCCTAGGAATAAAAGTGAGTAAACACCCATCAGCATTGCCCTGAAAATACCCTGGAAATCTCTTTTGAGAGGGAGAATCCCTAGTATAAATTGTCTCAATACAATTGAAATTACCTCAGAACCAGTTCAGTGTCTCAAAGGCCAAAAAAAGATCATGATTGAGTTCCCTATGTCTCAGGCTTCTTGGACACATATGTAGTTTGCTTGCATCGTTGGTCCTTTGGGGAATCAAGCAATGAAAACCATGTGTGACCTCTCTGTGAACCACATGTGGCCCTCACACATCTGGAGAAGCACTTGTTGACTCAGAACAGTGGTTTCTAGCATGAAGCCTGCCACCAGTGCAGGGCAGTGAAGTTTCCAATTAACAGAGGGTGTTGAATTTTGTTTTCATAGCTAATACAAACTAATCAACTAGGTTTCTGATCAGAATGGGCCTAGGGACAGGACACCATTACAATGATTTATTCGAAATTCACCAGTGTCCAAATGGTAAGAGATGATTTGGTTCATTTCAATTAGAGTCAAAGTAAGACACTTCAGAGATTACTCAGCTATGGAAATCTATATATTTCATTACTTTTTCATTTTATCTTTTATGGAAGTTTTGTAATTAGATTGCTGATGTCCACAAAATTCTAGAAAGGTCAAATGCAAGACTTTCCCAAGCAGACATATTTAAAATTTCCTGTTCATTAGTCCCTCACAAATATTTCCCACCTTCTCTACCCTTGAGCCATCAAAAGATTGGGGCTGAAAGTGATCATTTTTCAACCTCACTTCTGGCAAGGGTACAGAAGGAAGTTGAGATTGAAGTAAACAGACAGCAATATGGTAATTGACTTGGAAAACATTCTGGACTTGGAATCAGACCAGGGTTTGAGTCCTGGTTCTGCCACTTAGTGTCTGTGTGACCTTGGGCAAATCATTTCCCTTTTCTGGGACCCAGTTTCCTCCTCTGTGAAATGAGATATATTAGACAGGATGATTTCTAAATTCCTTCCCGGCTCTAACATTCTGTGATTTTGTGATTCTCCATAGATTGAGCAAAGGGATAAATATCTTGTTTCCTTACAAAGTCTTCCTCTGGTGTTTCATTGCGGCACTGAGGTGATACTGAGTCCTTGAAGGCTTTGTCAGCAAAGTGTGAAATTGGCAAATTGTCCCAGGCTGGGAGGGGTTGTGGGTATAGGTCCAGCAGTGACATGTATATCTGCTATCCAAGAACCAATCTAATGCAGAGAGTCTCTTCTCCAAAAAGTTGGCCACCAGGTGATTTCCTTCCTCCACTGGCAAAAGAGAGGGGCCAGTCTTGAAAATGAGAATGAAGAAAAAATAGATGGGCAGCCTAAGTGCAGAAATAGTATCCATAGAATGTCTGAAGAGCTAAGGGAAACTTTTCACTGTTTTGGGTCTTCAATGGGGGATTTATAGGAATATGTGGATAAGAAATTTATGTGATGTTAAGGCATGCTGGGACTGTGATCTGCTCTGGTGGATATTGAAGTTACACTAGTGAGATCCAACATCCACCAAAGCATTAAAAAATTATGAACAAATCATCCCATAGATACATAACCTGGGAATAGCTTGTTGGGGCATCACTTTCTCAGCTGTCAGGCAAATTTCTAATAAAAATCATTTTGGAAAGGAATATTGCCTTCATTCAAATCTCCTATAAAACTACCCATCCATTGATTCCAATTAATGATATTACTGTATTTCTGTTAACACAAGTTGTAATTCTTGACCAATGGATGATTTTAAACAAAATCATCCATTAGTCACGAAAGTCGAAAGTTTGGACAAGGACTCTTGGAGAAGTAATTTACTGCTGGGAAACCAGTTGAATCAAAACTCTGTCAGTCTCCCTGGGTATGACTTTCTTGTTCTTGTTCTTCCTTTTTTCTTCTTGTTCTTGTTTTTCCTTCCTTCCTTTCTACTTCTTCCTTTTCTTCTCTCTCTCTCTCTCTTTCTCTCCCCTCTCATCCTCCTCCTCCTCCTCCTCCTCCTCCTCCTCCTCTTTCCTCTTCCTCCTCTTCCTCTTCTTCATGGATCCCTTGGTTTCATCAAGTTTGGGTGCTTAAATAACTTGGGCACGTTACTTCTTCCTGGGACTAAATTTCTTCATCAGTAAAATGAGCATGAACTAAATCATCTCCAAGGTCCCTTCCAGTCCCGGTGTTTGGTTAATCCAGATTAATTGCCATGATTAACTGTTCTGTGTCCATCTAGGATATGGTGTAGTAAAAATAACACTGATTTTGGAATCAGAAGACCTATAACCTTGAGCAAGAAGTCACTGTGGTTCTCTGGGCATCAGTTTCCTCATCTGTAAAGTATATGGGTAGAAAGATAAGGTTGATTTTTCACTCTGGATTATAGCATCTGATAATTCCCTGCCCAGATCATACGGGAGACAGTGTCATACAGTGGAAAGAACATTGAATTTTGAATCTGAGAATCCAAGTTCAAGTTCTTCTGTCAGTTGCTACCTGTGTGACTTAGGCAAGTTACCTAATGTCCTGAGACTTAGTTTACTCATCTGTAAAATGAGGGCATTATACTAGATAGCATCTAAAATATGTTTCAGCACTTATTATTATCATCTGGTTTTATGATATTGATAAACAATTGAGTAAACGAAGTCCCCACAAAGGAAGAGTGACTTGACAGGACGCACTCCCCGGGTCACATATCTCTTGCCCACCCCCACCCCCACCCCCATCCCCTAGATCTGGGCTCTTACCTTCACACTCCTTTAAGTCTTCATAGGAGCCTCAAAGAAGCTGACATTTAGTTATTCCTCCTCCTGATAGAAAGAGGATGTGACTGAAGGGAGCTGAGCTTCTCTGGGCCTCACCAGGAGGGAAGATTATTTTTCTTGAAGGAACAAAAGCGCTGACTGAGTTGGAGTCTTTTTGCTCCCCAGGTCTTATTTAGATTTATTTTTTTTTATAAGCTGCAATGCTCCCTGCTAAATTGCCAAGGGGAAGTATGAGCCAATTACACACTGAACTGGGCAGGAAATGTTGAATAAAAATGAAGTTTCCGTCTGGTAACTTTGAGCCAAAATTGCATTGGGACACGAGAGGGAATGCTCCTTTAGCAGTAAGAAGAAGCTCTTTGCTTAGTATCATTGTGGCACTTTCTTCACACACACACTATATATATGTATGTATACGTATAAGTCATGTTTCCATAGTGTTTTTTCATTATGAAGCTCCTCACATTCGCGATTTTATTGGCTCCTTACTGTGAGGAATATATTGTGAGTAACATTACCCTCATTTTACAGAAGACCAAACTGAGGTCCAGAGCAGTGAAGTGATTTGCTCGGTCACACAGCTAATAAGTGATAGAGTAAGGACTCGAACCCCAGTCACATGAAAAGCAATGTGGCATTGTGACTGGAGCACTGGCCTTAGAGTCAGGAGGCAAGACTTGCCTCAGACATATACTGGCTGTGTAACTCTGGAAAAGTCACTTAACCACTGGCTGCCTTAGTTTCCTCATCTGTAAAATGGAAATGATAACAGCACCCACTTCCCAGGATTGTTGTAAGGATAAAGTGAAATAATATTTGTAAAGTGCTCTGCAAACCTTAGAGTGCTATGTGAATGCTAGTTGCTATGATGATGATGATGATGATGATGATGATGGTCCTTCTCAGTGCCCCTAGGCAATTCTCTAAGATTGTAAATTTGAGAAAAGTTGCCAATTTGCATCTGTAGAGAGAGTTTTCTCTCTGAGAAATTGTTACAATAATCACAGATCTGGACCAAGAAATGCAGAATATATTTTGTTTCAGTTGTGTCCAATTCTTTGTGACGCTATTTAGGGGTTTTCTTGGCAAAGATACTGGAGTGGTTTGCCACTTTTTTTCTCCAGATCGTTTTACAGATGAGGAAACTGAGGCTAACAGGGTTAAGTGACTTGCCCAGGGTCACGCAGCTAGTAAGTGTCTGAGGCCAGATTTGAACTCAGGATGATAAAGCTTCTTGACTCCAGGCCCGGCTCTCTATCCACTGAGCCACCTACTGCCCTTAGAATATATTTACGTGTGAAATATATGTTTGATATATTTCCTGTAGTGTGCTAACATTTACAAATCTTTTTCTACATATTCTCTTATTTGATCCTTATAATAACCTGTGAGCTGGTCAACAAGAATTTATTAAGTGTCCTGGGCACTGAATGTGATTATTAATCCTATTTTAGAGAAAAGGAAATTGAGGCTTAGAGGGATTAATTGAACTGTTCAGGGTCACACAGCTAGTCTGAGGTGGTATTTGAAAGCAGGTATTTCTCTCTAGTTACCTACTTTCTCTGGTTGGCATAAACCTGTTGGGAGTGGAAAACTTACTTCTGAGTTAGGATGTGTGGTCTCTTACTAACCCTATTGCCCCAATTTTATGTGGAAAAAGGAACCTCAGGAATGGAAAATTCCTAACCTGTGGCAGTTTCAAGTGAGCCCAGGTAACTGGCCCGATCCAGAATATGAAAGGGCTAGACTAGATTTCATTTAACTAAGACAAAAACTGAAGCTCTAGCCAGCTCTTTGTAGCCTTCAGGAGAGTATGCAACACAAAGGGGTAAATGTCTTGCATAAAGGGAAGGGAAGTATGAATTGTCTATGTGTATACTTGACCTTCAAGTGCTCATGGCGAGAATATATGTGTGTGTGTGTGTGTGTGTGTGTGTGTGTGTGTGTAGCAGGGATGTACAGGTATGCCTCAGGAGGGCCTCACAGAGCTCCTCCTCCCACTTGGGCGTCCTTCAAAAGGTGTGAATTCTCTAGACAAAGTGGGAACTTTTTTTATGGAGTCCCATTTGTCCCTCTTATGAGGCCTTTGTATTGGTACTATTCAAGTTAAGTAGTAGTTGACACACCCGAGCTACTCTTTGGACTTGGGGTTTGGGTAGGGGTTACACATAAACACAAACCCTCTTCTTTGGCAAGAACAACAATAGATGCAAAGTCCACTCTCCAAGCAATCATCCTCCCCTCCTTTCTCTCTGAAAGAAGAGAAACCAGGCTAATATGACAAAAAAAGAAAATGATAAATAGAGAAGATGTGGGAAAACTGGAACACTAAAGCATTATTGGTGGAGTTGTGAACTGATCCAACCATTCTGGAGAGCAATTTGGAAATATGCCCAAAGGGCTGTAAAACTGTGTATACCTTTTGATCCAGCAATATCATTACTAGGTCTACATCCCAAAGAGATGGAAAAAAATGGAAAAGGATCCACGTGTACAAAAATCTTTATAGTAGCTCTTTTTGTGTTGGCAAAGAATTGGAAATTGAGGGGATGCTAATCAACTGAGGAATGACTGAACAAGTTGTGGTATGTTAATGTAATGGAATACTATTGTGCCATAAGAAATAATGAGCAGGCAGGTTTCAGAAAAACCTAGACTTACATAAACTGATGCTGAGTGAAGTGAGCAGAATCAGGAGAACATTGTACACAGTAACAGTAACATTGTACAATGATCAACGTTGATAGACTCAGTGCTTCTCAGCAATACAAGGATCTAAGACAATTCCAAAAGACTTATGGTGGAAAATGCTATCCACATCTAGAGAAAGAACTATGGAGTCTGAATGCAGCTCGAAGCATACTATTTTCTCTCTTTTTTTTTTTGGTTGTGTTTTCTTTCTGGTGGTTTTTCTCTTTTACTCTGGTTCTTCTTTCACAACATGACTGATGTGGAAATAAGTTTAATATGATTCTAAATGTATCAGATTGCTTGGGGAGGAGGGGCAGGAGGGAGAAAAATATTTGAAACTCAAAATCTTATAAAAGTGAATGTTGAAAATTTTAAAAAAGAAAGAAAAATAAGAGAAACCAACACAGATGGAAACACAGAGGGACCAATTTTCAGAGGGAGGAGCCAGCACCTGAGATGGAAATGTAGAAGGAAGATGCAAAGGGAGTTAATGAAATTACAAAGTGGAGGAAGAACTTGAACTGATTGATCTCTTAGCCGATTGTGGCCTATGTGGATGCCAAGGGTGGGTGGAACTCACTGGAATGTAGGGTTCCTTGACTCTTAAGCAATCTTTGTTCTCTTCCACTTGAAGGAAGAGGGATTGGGCTCACCACTGGTAGTACTATAGAACTGCAGAAGACTGTATTTGTCTCTGGGGAAGTGGTGATGACCAAAAAGTTAAGAGTGGTCTTGATACTCTAGGCTTGCTTGGAAGTCCATTAACTGCCCTTTTCTATATAAATAAAACATGTTCTCTAGGTCATATTTTGTTAACCTGGGTTCTTAAGGCCCTTTGAAACAGGAGTCAAATTTTTTTGTTCCTAGGGAAAACTTGAAGAATGAGCCGAAGAGATTTTAGAGAGATTGAATATGGTCTTTGTGAGCCAGGAACTACATTCCTATGCCACTGCTTGCATATGTGTAAGCAGATTCATAAACACATATTTACTCAGATTTTGGGGAAAACCGAGGCTGGACATCACTAATCTGTAGCCCTAGAGCCACACATATCACATCTTTAGAACTTCATGCATGGCTTTTAAAGAAAGAATGAAGAAATGACAATTGTCATTTTGACCTATCAATGCTGTGTCTAAAAGCAATATTATGTCTTGTTAAAAACCTGAAATGATATCACAACAGAGAAGAAGGGGGAATCCTCGTTATTCAAAGGAGAAAACCTTTCTGTATTATTGTCTTTAAATGTGATTGTTGCCTTTTATGGGTGACATTAGTAAATTCTGTCTGCTGCGCTTACCATGGTACGTGGCACATAATAAGTTCTTAACAAATACAACTATGTATTTGTTACATAATTGTAACCACATCATGACTTTCCCCATGGTGGATTTGCTATATCATGGGTCAGCTTGAAAAATTAAGTGGGAATTTTTTGGGGAGTTTTGTTGGAAGTCACAGACAACATGTGAAGGCCAGCAGATGACACAGAAAAAAACTTTAGAAACTCGGAAATTCATAAAATATATGTATAGCATTGTGTAACATTAACATATTTTATATTTTATTTTTTTATACAAAAATAATTCAGGTTTCTCTGGTAAGAAGGGAGAGCCAAAAAATTTTATGTGGATTTTCCAGATCATGGGGGCACTGTACCCCTAACCCATGCTTTGTGGAAGGGATGACTGTACTTTTTTTTTTTCCTTTTTTTTTTTCATTCACTCACTAATTCCTGCCTTGGGTGATTATGACTGTCCTTGATCAGGGTTTTTGTATCTTACATGCCAACATAACAGCTAGTGGATTCAGTCAATTTAGTGGGAAAAAACAATAATAAAAAAACATATTGGTGGTTAGGTATAGAACTAAATAATCAGCTGATTTCCAAAGCTAAGAGAGACTGATAACATATTAAATAGCAGAATGAGAATCCAGAAAGATTGTAACAGGCTGGAGCATTATCCTGAATCTACTAAGATGAAATACAGTAAAGATAAATATGAAGTCTTACATTTGGATACCAAAAATCAACTTTCTAAGTATAATATAGGTGAGGCACTTATTGGACAACAATTTATCTGAAAAATATTTCAGTCAGCCAACTAGCATTTATTACGTGGCTGCTGTGTGCCAGGAATGGTACTAAATGCTGGGGGTACAAACAAAGACATAAAACAGTCCTTGCTCTCAAGGAGCTCAGAGTCAAATGGGCGACACCACATGCAAACAGCTATGCACAACATATATATAGAATACGTTGGGAGTAGTCTCAGAAGGAAGGCTGAGATTAAAGAGGACTGGGAAAGGCTTCTTGCAGATGGAGGGACTTTAGCTGAGAAGGTAGAGGGTAGAGGTGAGGAGGCAGAGTGTTCCAGGCATGAGGAGCAGACAGTGAAAATGTTCTGAATCAGGAGATGAAGTGTCCTGTGAAAAGAACAGCAAGGAGACAAGTGTCACTGGATCATAGACTATGTATTACGAAGTAAGGTATAAGAAAACTGGAAAGGTAGGAAAGTGACAGGTTATGAAGGGCTTTAAAAATCAAGGGGAGAATTTTATATTTGATCCTAAAGATAATGGGAAGCCATTAAAGTTTAGTGTGTGTATGTGTGTGTGTGTGTGTGTGTGTGTGTGAAAAGGGGGGAGGGAGGTGGTCAGACTTGTGTTTTAGGAGAATTAATTTGATAGCTGAGTGAAGGGTGGACTGGAGTGGGGAGAGAATTGAAATAGGGAGAACATTCATCAGGCTATTGCAACAATCCACATGTGAGGTGATGGGGGTCTATAGTGGACGGTCAATATGGTAGGAGTCAGCGGTGTGATGTGACAGGTAACAAGGCTAATGTGATACTGGACTAACTTAAGAGGGGTAACCAGGCTGGTGATAGACCTGGAGTGCATGTCATCTGAGAGTTGGTTGAAGGGGACTAACATTTAGCCTGGAGAAGAGAAGACTCAGGGGGTACATGGAAGCTGTCACCAAGAATTTGAAGGGCTGTCAGATGGAAGAGAGATTAGATTTATTTGTTTGGCCCCAAAGGGCAGAATGGGTGGAATGTAATGTGTGGAAGCTGCGAAGAGTCAGATTTAGGCTTGAAATCCAGAAAATCTTCCTAATAGCTGGAATTCTCCAGAGGTGGAACAGGCTGCCTTGGGATGTAGTGGGCTCCAGAATCATTGAAGATCTTCAATGAGAGGTTGGAATGGATTTGTTGGCTATGTTATCACAGCGATTCCTTTTCATATATAAGTTGGGATGGTTGGCTGTTGAGATCTTTGCAAATCTCAATTCTATGACTCAATAATTAGTGAGATTCTTACCTTTGAAAGGGCTATTGCAAATAACCCTTGGCATAACACATTTGACCTTTGGGTGAAATTTTAGCACGTACTAGCAAATATTTTTTTTTTCAGACCCATGCTGGCAGACTCTAAAATTTAACAGCCTTGTATCTTTTGAAAGTCTTCTAACATAGGCCACTTTGTTCTGGTTAAACATCATTAATTCTCTATATTAAAAAACCCTTAGGAAATACTGACTGCCAGGGAACCCATGAGGAACACATAAGGGCTAGGAATTTTGTCACTGAAGGCAATGATAGGATGGATGAAGTTGGGAGAGCATACTTCAGGGCAGTGGTTCAGATGGACTGCCTGACCTTAGCTACACAGATGCAATCTCTCTGTTGGTTTGAATTTCTATCAGAATCCCATTATGCAGAAATATGAGGGCAATGGCAGGGACCAGGGCAGTGTGGAAGAACATTCAGATATGTGTTTCTCATTACTATCTATCAAAAAATATTAAATAATGCTGCTGTCTCTGTCTCCTTAGTGTTCAGTTCCCCAATATTTTGGGTTGCTTCTAATAGCGACTTAGCATATATCTGTGAATGTGTATATATGTGCATATTTATACACATATACACATGCATACATATGTGTGTGCAAATAGTTATATACGTATTATTTATTTTCCCCATCTTTACAAACCATTCATCTCATTTCCATAAGCTTTTGAGTTTTAAATTTTTCTCCCCCTCCCTCCCCACCTCCCTTCCCAAGACAGCGCACAATCTGATATAGCCTCTACATATACATTCCTATGAAACATATTTTCACATTAGTGATGTTGTAAGGAAGAATTAGAACCAATAGGAGGAACCACCAGAAAGAGGAAACAAAACAAAACAGAAGAAAAAAAATAATGAATAGTGTGCTTCGATCTGCATTCCAACTCCATAGTTCTTTCTTTGGATGTGGATAGCATCTTCCATCATGAGACTTCTGGAGATGTCTTAGATCCTTGCATTGCTGACAAACCATTCATCTCACTACAGCTCCACATGTGAGACTGAGGCTGACTTCTCTCTCTTTGTCTCCCAGTGTTGGGAAAGAAGGTCTTCCAAAGGATGTTTACAGAGCAACATTCTGAAGCAAATTGGCATTAGTATCCAGAGGCCCCAGGCTGGGGGAAGGTCTGGCATTAGTCACTTTTCCAGTTTCATGCATGAGTGCTGGGTGAGGAAAGCTCAATTGTGGACTGATCAAAAGTACAAAAGAAGATGCATTTCAGCTTCACTGCCACCAGCACAGGAAAATAAGTCAATTTAATAGAAATCAGTTCCGAAATCACACAGCCCTGTAACCTGTCATTTTCTGAATGGCTTTATTATAGCTTCTTCCCAGTCGGCAGTGTTCAAAAGGATGAGATTCTATCTTCAACTGGTTTTTCTTCCTTCAACTGCTTAAACGAATTCCTTGGTCCCGAGTGGTCATGAGTTAGTATTCAGAGCTCAGAGCCTGGGGCTGACAGGGAAAAGTCAAATACAGCATAATATTTCATTTTATCTTAATTAAATGGCTCCCTCAAATAGGAGTTTTCTTGCTGTGCTCAGAGGGAGCCAGGCATCTCTTTTCCCAGGTTCACTGGTCTCTTTCCTTTAGGGACCTCCTAGGCTTTTTTTTCCCCCTTTCCTTGTGATATGAAAAAAATAAAGATTTTCCTTCTACTTCTGGTTTCTGAATGTGAGGGATAAAGTACATTCTAATAAACATGAACCAAATATATATTGAGTATTAGTGACATGGCACCATGGCATCTATGTTTGTGTGCTGCACAGTATATGGACCTTAGGTCTCAAGGTTAGAGTTTTCAATTAACCTGTAGAACCTTAGAATATTAGAATTGGAAGAGGCTTTAGAGGTCATTTGGTCCAATATCTTCTATTTGACAGATAAGGGGAACTGAGACCCAGAGAGAGAGTAATTGACTTGTCCAAAGTCACATAGCTAGTTAAGAGGCAGACTCTGGGCTAACTCTCAGATCTCCGATGCTAGTCAATGTATCTTCTAGAATCTGAGCTAGAAATGACCTTTACAGGGCATCTAATCCAATTACCTCACTTCACAGATGAGAAAAATGATCCTGAGGAAAGCCAACTGACTTGCCCAAAGTCACCGTTGTACTATACCCAGCTGTCTCTTAGTACAGGATTGGGCACCACTTTTATGGCCAACCCTGTACTAAGAGACAGCTGGGTATAGTACAACGGTGACTTCATCCCTTACTATCTTCCTCCTGCATCCTCCACTACCTCCTCCCCTTCTGTTTCCATTCCTGTCTTTCTTGATGACTCTTTACTTCCCATGGTGAACTGGAGGATTCTGGGGATGTCTCTACAAGAGGATCTAGCTTCAGGAGAAGCCTGAAAAAAGCTCTCACTTGATCCTTCTATCCCCAATAAATAGCGTTCTATTTCTCTTCTGCCCTTTGTAGTTAAACTCCTCAAAAAGGCTGTCTAGAATAGGTGCCTCCACTTACTCTCCTCTCACTCTCTTAACTCCTTTCAATCACCCTTCTAACTGTATCATTCTACTGAAACCGTTCTCTCCATTGATCTTTTAGTTGTCAAATCCAACAGCCTTTTCTTAATCCTCATTCTCCTTGACCTCTCTGCAGTCTTTGACACAATTGATCACTCTCTCCTCCTTGATACTTTCTTCTCTCTAGGCTTTCTGGAGACCACTCTCTCCTGGTTCTCCTCCTACCCATCTGATTGGCTCCTTCTCAGTCTTTTCTGGATTCTCATCCAAATCACACCTTGTAACAAAAGTTATCCCTTAGGGTTCTGTCCTGTCTGTTCTGGCCCTCTTCTCTTCTCCCTCTGTACTATTTGCTTAGTGATTTCATTAACTCTCATGGATTTAATTACCATCACTCTAGTACAAGCCCTCATCATCTCAAACCTGGATTATGGCAATAGCCTGCTAGTGGGTCTGCCTGCCTCAAGTCTCTTCCCACTCTAATCCATCCTCCATTCAGCTATCAAAGTGATTTTCCTAAAGCAGAGTCTGACCATGTCACTCCCCTACTCAATAAACTCCAGTGGCTCTCTATTGCCACCAAGATCAAAATACAAAATGCTTTATTTGGTATTCAAAGCCCTTCATAACCTAGACCCCTCCAACATTTTCAGTCTTCTTATATCTTACTCCTAGATACTTCCATCCAGTGCACTGGCCTCATGGCTGTTATACAAATAAGACATTCCATCTCTTGGCTCCAGATATTTTCTGTGGTGGGCTCCCATGTCTGAAATGCTTTCCCTCCTCAACTCCACCTACTGACTTCTCTAGCTGCCTTTAAGTCCCAACTAAAATCCCATCTTTTACTGGAAGCTTTTCAAAACCTTTCTTAATTCTGGTGACTTCCCTCAGTTGATTACTTTTTATTTATCCTGTATAGAGTTTGCTTTGTATATATTTGTTTGCATGTCATCTTCCCTGTCAGAGGTAAGCCCCTTGAGGGTAAAGACTGTCTTTTGCCTCTTTTTGTGTCCCCAGCACTTAACACAATGCCTGGCACTTAGAAAGTGCTTAATAAATGTTGATTGATTGATTGATTGAGGAGAGAGACAGTATACCAGTGCAAATTACATTTCTGTAACTTAATCTTGTTATAAATGCACTGGGTATGGAACTATGCCCAAAGGGCTATAAAAGTGCGCAATGTCTTTGACCCAGCAATACCACTTCTAGATCTGTATCCCAAAGAGATGATAAAAATGGGAAAAGGACCCATATGTACAAAAATATTTATAGCAGATCTTTTTGTGGTGGCAAAGAATTGAAATTTGAGAGGATGTCCATCAACTGAGAAATGGCTGAACAAGTTGTGGTATATGAATGTAATGGAATACTATTGTGCTATAAGAAATGATGAGTAGGTGGACTTCAAAAAAAACTGGAAAGTCTGGTATGGACTGATACTGAGTGAAGTGAGCAAAACAAGGATAACATTGTATACAGCAACAGCCACATTGTGTGATGGACTAACGTTGATAGACTTAGTTCTTCTCAGCAATACAAGGATCTAAGACAACTCCGAAAGACTCAAGATGGAAAATGCTATCCACATCCAGAGAAAGAACTATGGAGTTTGAATGCAGATGGAAGCACGCTAACTGCTCCTTTTTTTGGTGGGGGGATTGTTTTGATTCTTCTTTCTCGTGGTTCACCCCATTAGTTCTAATTCTTCTTTACAACATGACTAATGTGAAAATATGTTTAATATGAATGTTTATATAGAACTATATCAGATTGCACGCCGTCTTGGGGAGGAGGGAGAAGAGAAAGGGAGAAAATTTAAAACTCAAAATCTTATGGAAGTGAATGTTGAAAGCTAAAAATAAATAAATTCATTAACAAAATAAAATAAATGCACTGGGTAACTGGCTATTCAAAGGGCCCCAGCAATGGGTTATTTTATATGTTAATTGATCTGTTGTATGTCTGGATTTGTGCTTATTAGAGTTTCTTAAGGGTAGGGAGAGGAGTCTTCCATTGCATATCCCTCCCCTTCCCCCTTTTAAAAAATGAAAGAAGGAAACCTGTTCATTTGTCAGCATCAATGTCTTCTTTTTGGTCTGGCTTAAAGTTGTTAGCTTTAAAACTTTGGTCGAGAATAATTTTTTTAAATAGAAAATCCGCCTCCAATTTTCTCTTTATGTTTTCCCTTCTGTAGCAAGAGTAGAGAGCCCATTTATCACCAAGACATGTTTGAATAGTAGACTGACCCTGACAGAGAAACCCTGACAAAGCCCAAGATGACCTTGACTATTGGAAAACCCTTTTTGGGTTGATATCCCTTTTGGGGGAATATAAAAATTAATTATTTCTAAGAGAAATGTCAGATAGCCCCTAATGAGTTTGAAATATGATAATGAAGAGTCTTTTTCCTCCTCTTTCTCTGGTATTTAGTTTGGAATTTCATACATTTTTAGGATGTCAAAAGGTTGAACTTTCTTGGTTAGAGCTTAAGGATTGAGGATATTAATCCATTTCCATTCTGACCTTGTTACTTCCTTCCTCCTTCCCTTCCTTCATTTTCTTTTTTCCTTCATTCTTCCCTCCCTCCCTCTTTCCCTTCCTTCTTTCCCTCCTTAAGAGGTAATACCTCCTTAACATTTATATCCATGTGTTATCAAGGGTATAGCCAGACCAGATAGGATATGATTCTGCTGGTGCTGTGGAACAATTGCCATTTTTCTATTTCTCCCAGAGCTATAGAAAGACTAAGACATCCTAAAATGCTACAGAAACCCTCTGCTACAGCCAGCATGCTGTGGGCCTGGCTCCCAACTTGAACCTACATTGCCACAAATTTTCAACTTGGGGTAGTGTAGATATTTGGTTTTTCTGTGAGACTGTATTTCTGTTTTGTTAACTAGTGTTAATGGAGAAATTAGGTTTTACTTTACAGAAATTCATTTTACAGTCAACTTTGCTAAGGTGAATGTGTGCATGAAGGGAGGCATATCTGTGCTCTCAACATATCAGGAAAGGTTGTTGGGTCAATTCTTAGTTTCTTTTATGATAATTCAGAGCAATTCAGTTTCATAACCTACTCCCAATAATAATTGGCACCTTTCAATGTGTTTTTGGAAACACTGACCCCTTTTAAAGAAAAGAAGCTCATGGAAACATCGACATGGGCTGATCAGGGGTAGTCTTCTCCTTCCCCTCCCCTGAGCAGACAAGCAATGCTGATATTTATTACACTTTATTGACACCCCCTGCCCTTTAATGGATTCAGGAGGGCCCAGGAGAGTCTGAAACCTGTGATGTGCTTGCATCACACCCTGTTACATGTTACAGGCCCCACTATCCTCTCAAAAGCCAGCGTCTGACCTTGTTATTACAGAATCAAAGTGTACTCTTTGCCTCCTCTGTCCCCTCCTGTTTCCTGCGAAGCTAATGATACCAGTGATTAGTTGCTTAAACAATTAAAAATCCTGTTTACTGGCAACTGGGAATGTTTCAGGTTTCACCTTTCAACCAATCGATGATTGGTTCACGGGGAGCCCAACAGTCGATAGGAAAGTAGTTTGCTCTAATGCCTCAGAAAAGGAAAAAGAACAAAACAAAAAGCAAAACAAAAACAAGAGGAACTGTTTGGGAGGCTGTGAAATGAGCAGCGGGATGTGTCCATAAATGTACTCAGGCAGGAATCATGTTGGAAGGGAAGTGCCTCAACACTCATGCCCCATCGTGATGCCACTGCCTGGGGTGGCACCAGCTTATAATTCCTGCTACTGGGGAGGCTGAGCCTGGTGGATCACTTGAGCTCAGGAATTCTGAGTTGTATTAGGGCTAAAGATGATCTGTGTCTATACTAAGTCTGACATTAATATGCTGAACTTTCCCACATTGGGGACCACCAGGCTTCCTGAAAAGGTGAAATCAGCACAGGTCAGAAAGATAGAAGGTCAAATCCTCCATACTAATCAGCAGTGGGATTGGGTCCACTAGCACCCACTGTACTTTTTTTATTTTTATTTTTTGCTTTTTGGTGAGGCAATCAGGGTTAAGTGACTTGCCCAGGGCCACTCAGCTAGTAAGTGTCAAGTGTCTGAGGCTGGATTTGAACTCAGGTCCTTCTGACTCCAGCCAGGGCCAGTGCTCTATCCACTGTGCCACCTAGCTACCCCTCATTGTACTTTCAACCTTGATAAAATAGGAATACTCAGTCTCAAAACAAAAACAAAGAAAGAAAAATCTCTAACCTCATTTTGCAATAGGCTACCATTCCAAGACGACACTGAATAGTAACAGCTCCCACTTCTAGAGGCTCAATGGTTTCTAAAGGATTTCCCTGATAATCCTACCAATAGATGGCATATGCATTATCATGTCCATTTTGCAGATGAAGGTCCTGAGCCTCAGAGAAGTAAAAGGTCTTGTTCAAGATCATGTAGCTAGCAAGCAGTCTAACACAGAATTACAGAATCTTAGATTTGAAAGATTTCAGTCATCTATTCCAACACATGTACCTAAGCAAGAATGACCTCTATGACAAGCCCAGTAAGTGGTCATCCAATAGTTTCTTTCTGATTCCAAGTCTGGTGATCTTTCAAATGTCTCTCAAACTCTTTCTATGAACTAACACCTGCAGTGATAATGACTTACATTTATTTTGTCTGCAAAGCACTTGTTTCACAACAGTCGTCTTAGATAGATGTTACAAGTATTATAATTCCCATTTTACAGTTGAGAAAAGTAAGGCTCAGAGAAGTTGTCAGTTAACCAATCATTATCAATCAGTAATCATTTATTAAGTACCTTCTATGCTTGAGGCACTTTGGTAAGTCCTAGGGATGCAAACGCAAAAGTGAAATAATCTTTACACTGAATTAGCTTGCTTTCTACAAGAGGACTATTTCACATATCAGGTAGTGATGACCAGGGTAGGAAGTTTTGGTCTATCCAGTTAGTTGTTTTGAACCACATGACAATATTTTGCCATAGCCTTTCTATTAGGAATGACATAATATTGATTTGATGTTTGTTTCCTGAGTAGAAGGCAAAAAGCAGAAGTAGAGTAGCGTATATATGTATTGTTTTGCCACAAGCTGGTTAGCTTTGGGTGCTCTAGTGTGTGGATGGACTATTTTAATAGCCTGATGGTAAGTAAGTCTGCCTGCCTCAAGTCTTTCCTGCTCCAATCCATCCTCCATTCAGTCACTAAAGTATTGTTCCTAAAGCACAGGTCCAAGTGTTTCATGCCCCCACCCCCCCACCCCTCCCCTTCCTACACACTCCCACATCCTCATACATACAAACCATAAACTCCCTATCACCTCCAGGATCAAATACAAAATGATCTTTGGGACGCTTCAAGTCCTTCATAATTTGACTGCCTCCTACCTTCCCAGTCTTCTTACACCTTGCTCCCTGACACTATTCTTTGGTCTGGTGACACTGGTCTCCTGGCTTTTCCAAGAACAAGACACTCTTATCTCTTGGCTCTTGGCATCTTATCTGACTGTCCCTCATGCCTGGAACACTCCTTCCTCCATTTTGCCTCCTGATTTCTCTAGCTTCCTTTAAGTCTTGACTAAAACTTTTTCTTTCACTGGAAGCCTTTCCTGACTCTTTCTAATTCTAGTGCCTCCCCTTTGTTAATTACTTTCTACTTAGCCTGCATAAAGCTTGCTTTGTATATATTTGTTTGCATGCCTTCTCCCTTATTAGATTGTAAGCTTCTTAAGGGCAGGATCTGTCTTTTGCCTTGTGCTTTGTGTACAGTGCCTGGAACATAATAGTCATTTAATAAATGTTCATTGATTGATTGATTGATTTTCCCATGGTCACATAGCTCATATTTGTTTAAGGTAGGATTAAGGACCAATATCTCCTGACTTCAAGTCTAGCTCTCTAACCATTACGCCACATTGCCTGTGAGCTGGTTCCAATCATGGAAATGGGAGATGGACCGTCCTGCCCTAAACTATCTCTTGCCCAGTCTTCACAGTGAATCACATTTGATCAACATCTGATTGGGGTTAAAAGTACAGTCTGTGGCCAGGGTTAGTCTTCAGACTGTGGTCAAAGGTACAGGGGGTTAGCCTGTAGCCTGAGTCAGAGAATCATTAGAGGTGAATTAGTTGACATGAAACGTAATATTTCTCTTCAAAACACTAACTGGGCCATATTGAAATTGCACCCTTGACCTTGTTAACGCCATCAAACTGAGCTCTACTTAGCAAAAGAGTCAGGAATTGATGGACATGAGGAAAGCTGAATAAATGACTGATCCATAGAGTAGAAATGGGACTTAACACTGCCTTTGTTCAGGTGGGGAGGGACAGAGGTATTTTTTATTCGGTGGCACTAAAGAGGATGACCTAGGATGAAGAAGCCTTGCAGCTCAGAGCTGAACAATCTCTCCCCAGCCACCCAACAAACTCCCAAAGACACCAGCAATACAACCTGGCCACTTCGGAGGGGAAGTGTTCAAGAGACATACATCTAAAGCATTTGAAAAGGGTTAGGAAAGGACATTTGCTACACTCTCAGAGATGGCGTCCCTGCAAGCTCAGCAACTGCTATGACCTTCCACACTCGTGCCAGTTTCATAAAGTAATTTGGGCTTTTCTTGCTTTTTGTTTCATTTCTTGTTTTGAATCCTTCCCCTGTTCCTTTTAAAGTCTCTTTCTTAGGCTTCATTGAAATGCACAGAAAGAGATAAGGACAGGTGAAAAGTATTCTTCCTACCTGACCAACGTCAAAGACCCAGGCTACTATTACTTACAGCAAATTGTGAACTCCATAAATCTTTCTTCCAGATGAACTCCAATGGTTTATTACAAACAATGCTTGGAATATAGCTGCTAAGCTCCTCTCTGCTCAGGCTGGCCAGGGGGTGGCTAATGTGCTGAGTTATAGGACCTGGCCAGTACTGGGGGCTATTGAAGGAGCAAGCAATCTAAATATGTTAAAAAGTCTGCACAAGATGGATGCCAACTGGCTCTCAACTCATGGGTCCATTTCTCCTGATTCTGCACTTAGAGCAGAAACCACATTGCTCTGCATACTCTGGGAAAAGGCTAATCTTCGATTTCTTGTTGGGTCACAAAGGTGCTCAGGAATTCTACTCTGAGAGAGACAAGCTGACTGTGTCTAGATCAGGAGAGAGCTATAGAGAAGCCCAGAAGGACTGGGTTTAAAAAAAAAAAAGAATAATGATAAAAATAATGGCGCACATTTCTTTGAGCACCTTAAACACAAAATACTTTTCTCACAATAACCCAGGAAGGTAAGTGGTTCAATTATTATTATCCCTATAGAGAGCTAGCCTTGAAACCAGGAAGACCTGGGTTCAAGTTTTGCCTCTGATGCAAGTTGACTATGTGACCTTGGGGTTGTCATTTAGCGTCAAATTGCTCTAGGCAACTCTTAGATTATGAATTGCAAAGAAGGTTCTGACCTACATTAGTGGAAAAAGTTCCTTCAGAAATTCCCTACACTGATCAAATCACAAATCCAATCCCAATGCCCTTCTCTATTCCATTTTACATATACAGGATAAGAGATCTGAGGCAAGTTGGAACAATTCCAAAATGGAATGTGATGCCTCAGAAGGTCAACAGTGGGTTCCCCACCACCAGAGGTCTTCAAGATGACTTCTTGGGGTTGTTGTAGAGAGAATTCCTGTTCAGGTATGAATTGAATTGGATGATCTCTGAGGTCCTTTCCAACTAGAAGATTCTTTGACTTGTCATGGTCATACAATTAATCAATTGTTAGGTGAGATCTGGGATTGATAACCAGATCTCTTGACTTCCTACTATATTGTGCTGCCAAATTTAAGCTCCCTGGTAGGGAGGTAGGGTAGAAGTTGCTATATGCAATGTCAGTTCTAGTATTCACTGCTCAGAATCATAAAATCCTGGAATAAATTACCTCAAAGTTTTAATCCATTCCTGAACAGAAATCCTCTCTATAATACAATCTATATACTATAATATAATCCTCTCTGCCTCTCCCCACCTCAACAAGTTGTCGTCCAGTCTTCAGTGCAAGCTTTCCAGTGATGGGGATCTTCTTACCTTATGAAGCTGCCTAGCCCCTTTCTGGAATGGTTGTAATTATTAGGAAGTTCTTCCTTATATTTAGCTGAAATATGATGTAGTAGTCTTGGGGGAAAAGCATAAAGAAAGGGATGGAGCCAGAAAGTGACATTTATTGAGAATGGCTGGAGGAACTGAGACCCTTACTGTGTAACGAAGAAATAAAAAGCAAAAACAAACAAACAAAAAAAAATGGCAAAAAAAAATACATGAGAGGTTAATAGTAAATCAACAAGTCTTTAATTAAAAAAAAAAATACTGTGTTTTCAGCCCTGTTTGTAGTTCAGAGAGAAGCACTGACTTTGAGAGAAGGTTGCTGACCTCAGGAAACTCCCAAACAAAAGGAGAAAAGAAGACTAGTACTGAACTTGAAAATTGTGAATAATGTAATTAAAGCAGGTAATTAAGGGTTAAATTGGGAAAGTGCAAAAATGAAATGATGGGAATTCAGAGTAGGGAGGTGGCCTAATATAGTGGGAAGAGAGCTGAACTGAGTGTCTAAGAGGTTTGGGGTCTGATCTTAGTTCTACCAACTTTGTATGTGACCCAAGGCAATTATTCCACTTCTTTGGCTTCTGTTTTCCCAGGGGTTGTAACAAATGATCTTTAAGATACCATTCAGCTGGAAAGGTCTAGGATTCTAGGACTTTAAGAATAGAAAGGGGAAGAGACCAATGTAGTCTGAAGTCATTGGGGAAGGGCCCGTGGAGGAGGTAGGTCTTGGGATGGGCCATGAAGGGTGAGTAGCATTTGGATAAGAGTTAGAAGAAAGGAATTATATTCCATATGATCAGAGTCACATGATCAGAGACATGGAGGTCAAGATGACAACGAGCTTGGTATGCATATATGTGTGTACGTGCATGTACATGCATGCACAAAGCATGTGTTAGATGAGGAGCAGAACTAAAATGTTCAATTTGGGGAATAGTGGGAGATAAGGTAGGGGAGCAATGGCAGGAATCATGTTATTAAAATAAGAGTGACATTCTGTACCTCAGCCGAGAATGGAAGACTGGGAATGGTTTTATATCACATCAGCAGGGTTATGGCAAATGCTTACATTGACTTCCTTACTGTAATGGCTATGAACCTTTGTAAAGGTTCCATAGACAGAGGAATAGTATGTCATTTAATCTAATTTGATTCAATTAGGCAAACATCTATTAAACATTGCTCAAAGCAATGTATGGGGAGCAGGGGAGGGGAGGGCACTGGAGATAGAATTCTAAATAGAATAGATGAAGATAAGGGAGAGACTCAGACAAACTGACCTAGGACATTGCAGAGTGAACACTTAACTCACTGAGATCAAGAAAGGATTCCTTAAGGCAGAGGTAACTAACCTGAGCCTTAAAAGGAGAGAAAGATTTCAACAAGCAGAGATGAGAAGGGAGTGAATTCATGCCAGGCATGGTTCCCCTTGTGTGAATGCACAGATGTGGGGGATGCCATGCGATGCTGGGGAGTCAACTAGTAGTCTGGTTTGGCTGAAATGTAGTACAGGAGAGGGGCTAATATGAAAAGAGGTAGGAAGGGTAGGCTGGAGCCAGGTTGTGGTAGACCCTAAATGCTAGCCTAACGAGTTTGCATTTTATTCTAAAGACATAGGTGTGCTATTCTAAAGACCCAGCTCTTATAGGCTTGAGAGAGTTGTTTGTTAAATTTTGGGGTGGGAGCATTTTATACCTCTGACATAAGTAAATGCTATAAATAGGTTTGGGGATAGCTAGGTGGTGCAGTGGATAAGAGTGCCATGCCTGAAGTCAGAAAGACTCATCTGAGTTCAAATCTAGCCACAGAACACTTACTAGATGTGTGACCCTGGTTAAGTCACTTAACCCTGTTTGCCTCAGTTTCCTCACTTGTAAAATGATCTGGACAAGGAAATGGCAAATCACTGTAGTATCTTTGCCAATAGTCAGACATGACTGAAATGACTGAACAACAAAAATAAATGTTTGATTTATTATTTTGTTAATTGTCTAGACCAGTGGTGTCAAATCCAAGTAGACACAGGCTACTAAACCTTTCATAAGAATCCCTACTGTCTGCTTATTGACTTAGAAAACTTAGCATCACCTATGTTATATTGTATTTTTGTTTATTTTACTAATTTGCTTTTTCATCTGGTTTGCCCTACTGTGGAGTGTTGCAGCTGGAGTTTTTGACAAGTCTAGTATAGACTTAAGAAAGTATTGATAATGCTGATTAAACCTAAAAATGTGTTGAGGATACATTCCCCTCTTTCCCTCACAGTTATTAAATATTTAAAAGCATATCTCTGAGTGGCAATGGGGAGCCACTGAAAGTTTTGGATCAGAGAGGTATAACAAAATCAGACCTGTGGTTAAGGAAGATTATTTTGGCATTTATATGAAGAAAGATTGGAATGAGGAGAAACTAGGGATATGAAACCAGTTAGCAGGCTATTATCATACTCTAGGAGAGAAGTAATTAGGGCCTGAATGGGGAAGCAGGGTGAGCAGAGAAAAGTAAGGATACAAGAACTGTTGTTGAGGTTAACTTGGCACTTGACTGGCTATGGAGAGTAGGAAGAGTTGAAGATGACTAAGGTCATCGAGGCTGAATTATTTGGAGGAGGGTGATGACATTAACTGAAATAGGAAAAGTCTAGAAGAGAGATTTAGGTATTTAGGAAGAGAGATTTAAGTGTTTAGGGGAGAAAAGGATGAGTTCAGTTTTGTATATGTTGAATTTGAGATGCTGGTGGGATATCCAAGAGAAAAAATTTCCTGACTTCCACCAGCACCACCACCCTCCTCCCCATTTCCTCAGCTCCTGATGGAAACTCAACCACTTAGTTCTGCTAATGACAGGGGATAGTCTAAAGGTCTTAAGGGATATCCATCAGCTCTATATCTTCAAAGATGTAACTTAGGAAAAAAAGGTTGGAGGTCAGAATTATTAAGCTCCTGCAGTTGGAGACAAATATACTTTTTTGAAATACAAAAAATTGACAGTGCTTCATACAAAGGCTAATCCTTTGTGAATGCCTACAAGGAAAGACATTGATCTTGGACAGGGAACAAAGGTATCTTTTTTTGTGTTTCAAAGACAGCAATTGACAAACTGGGTCGAATTAAAACAATTAGTCAATGAGTAAGAGAGACTTCATCCAGTAGCAGGAGCTGAAAATTAATGGATTGGTAGTCCAAGCTATGAAAGCTCCAATTGGTCCTCAGGTGCACAGCGTTAGAATTTATCTATGCTCTGTGGTGGCCAAGGGGTCTTCTTCAAAATGACATAGACATCACCAGGAAAAAAAGGCAAATCTTATGAGTAGATTTCACTGGTCCCCTAATTCCTCCCCATAGATTTGTTACTACTAGGCTGTCAGTTTGGAAGAGTCAGAAGATGCAAAGGAGTCAAAAGAAAGATTGTTGACAGCTAACTTCAGGCAAAGGGACTTAATCTCAACTATGTTAACCTGTAGCCCAGGGGTAGAGGCAAGAGTGATGGGAGAGGGGGATGTTTGTTGAGACCTATGAGCTCTCAGTGACTACCCAAGATCACAGAGCCAGATCCAGCATTAGGACCCAGGTTTGCTGACTTAATAGAGCTCTTTCCAGTGAAATGTAGAAAGCTAATCTTTCCCAAAATGTCCTTTAGGTGGGTCACCTTGAAGGATCACCTGCTGTCATGAGAAAATAGATGAGTGAAGTATACCACCAAAACCTTTCTTGGCATTTGAATTTGTCTCCCTCCAAAATACCAAATTATTACAGGTCAAGATGGAGAACTGTTTTGCTGAATAGACTAATCGTATAAACTCCACTCATTTCTGCCCAAGTGTTAAGTGTTTTACAGTGATGTGCCGTTTATTAAACTCTTAATGGATTAGAGTGGCTACTCCAAACAGCCAGATGATTGGCATTTTTATGTTATTAGTTAATGCAATTTTGTATTAAAGTTTTGAGTTAAAAACCTCCTGGTTCCTTAAGACATCTGCTTATTTTTGTCGTCCAGTTTGGTACTGCAGAGATAAACATCTATTTTAAAGATATGCTTCTGATGTATTTATTAGTGGAGCTAATTAAAAATCCTGACCTAATTATGGAGGTTTCAGGGTCGGTAATGCCATAATCATATTTAATTACTTGGATCCAATCTGAGCATTTGGGCCTCAGAGAAGAGCTGAGTAAAAGGGACTAGTTCCTTAGCCTTTACCTCAATGCTTTTTAACCCTCTAGTCAAAGCTAGAACCCAAAAAGACCTTGCCTCATTGAGCACTGCTGATCCATGAGGTCTTTGGAGTTTGAAAGGATGAGGAGGATGAAGGCAAGAACACTGTGATAGCCTCATGTCTACTCAGGCCAGTTGCACAGCTGTCCCTGGAAATGAGTGCTCCAATGTAGCATTTCAGTTTCTAGCATGTGGGGAATGACAGCCATGATGTCAATGGGCAGATCTCAATGGATCACTCAGCTGGAAGAGGCTTTAGATATCTGCCAATCAAGCCCCTTCATTTTGTAGCTGGAAGCAGAGAGGTTAGATGTGAGTAAGAAGTAAGAAAGTCATATAAGGTCATAAGGTCCTACAGGTAATAGATATCATGGCTAGCATTCAACCTCAGATTTTCTGATTCCAAGTCTTGTCTTCTTTTTCCTATCTCACACTGACCTGAAGAACAATTTAAAATATTTTTTTCAAGTCCTTTTACACACATTATTTCATTTGACCTTAAACAACCTGGCAAAGTCAGTAGGATAACTGTTATAATTTCAATTTTGTGATGAGGTAGGTGAGGTTCAAGGTCACAGTAATGAGTTAGTAGCAGACCTGGAGGGAGCACCCAGACATCTCATCCCCTAATCTAGAGCTTTGCCCCCTCCACATACTGCCTTGGGGCACTGCAGCTATGAGAGAGTCTCATCTTACATAAGATTATCTACTAGGAAAAGCACCCAGGTGATAAATAGTGTCTGGAGTACTGGAGCCATAGCATAACATATGGTCCAATCCCTTTGTTTTACAGTTGTGGAAACCAAGACCCGTGGAAGTAGGGTGACTCTCTAGTAAGGTCACACCTGGCTGATTTTGTAAAAGGCAGGTAACACAGAGTGGGACTGTGTCATCAAGCCTCCCAAAGTAGGGGGAAGCTCAAACAGAACCAATGACAGGATCTTTTAAGCAGTGCTAGTTTTGTAGGAGGGGAGAGGGGAGGGGCACACTGTGAGGAGCAGGGAGAACAGACTGGATTTATTTCTGCTCCCTTCTTGAGCAGACACAAGCTAAAGAGAATCCCTTCAACAAATTCAAGACATCTCCATTCATCTCACATTTACTGTGTGCAGAGTTCAGTGCAAGGCACTTAAGTGCAATACAAAAGTTAGATGAGATATAGTCACTGACCTCAAAGAGCTTACATTCTAATCATAGACAGATAAGACACAAACACAGAAAATTATAATAGAATCATATAACGAGCAGAATCATAAGATTTCAGAGTTGGAAAGTACCTGGTTGTTCTTGTTAGTCACATCAGTCATGTCTGATTCTTTATGACCCCATTTGGGTTTTTCTTGACTAAGATGCTGGAGTGGTTTGCCATTTCCTTCTCTAGCTCATTTTACAGATGAGGAACTGAGGCAAACAGGTTTAAGTGACTTGCTCAGGGTCACACAGCTAGTAAGTGTCTGAGGCCAGATTTAAACTCAGGTCTTCCCAGCTCTATCTACTGTGCCACCTAGCTGCTCAAAGTATCTTAAAGGTCATCTATTCTAATTTCCTACTCAGTGCAGGAATTCCATCTTTAAGATATGTGACAGGTAGTCATAGGTCTTGCTAGAATATTTCACATGACAAATACTCTAGAGAGCTATAAAACAAAGTGATTTGATTGGTGTTTAAAGCCCTTCATAGCCCGCCCTCTTCCTACCTTTCCAGTCTTCTCATACCCATTGGACTCCGCCATCCAGTGACACTGGCTTTCTTGTTTTTCCTCTCTCAGGTACTCCATTTCCTGACTCTGGGCATTTTCATTTGCCACCATGCCTGGAATTGTTTCCTTCCTTCCTCTCTCATCTCCATTTTCTGGCTTCCCTCAAGTTCCCCCTAATGCTAGTGCCTTCTCTCTGATGATTTTCTCCAATTTACCCTTTATTTGTCTGTGAGTATACAATTGCTTACTTGTTGTCTCCCCATTAGACTTTTAGCTTCTTGGGAGCAGGGATTGTCTTTTACATTTCTTTGTATCTTCATTGCTAAGCATAGTTTGTCCTTCATTGTCAAAGAAGACCATGACATCAGGAAGGTGATGTTATGACTTGCAAGTGAATTGGATTTAAGTGAGGGAGGGCAGTGCAAAGTCACCAGCCTCACTTTCTCTTCCAGAGCCATCTGCATCCAGTGGCAAAATATGGATCAAGAAAACTGGAAGATGACTCTGGATGCAGTGGGAGACCTTGGCCTTTTTAAGCTTAGGTCTTTCCCAGGTTTCATTGGCAATGCCCATTCAGTGATTAAGGCTGGGTAAGAAATGAGGCAAAGAATGGTCTCTTTTACCTAGTCAAACAACAACAACAACAACACAGTTGCACACAAAATAGAGGTTTAATAAATGCTTGCTGACTTAACTATGTGAGGTCTCAGGAAGACAGTAATTTCTGATAGGCTGAAGAGAGGAGAGAGCGTGTAAGCTGGGTTTTAAAAGATGAATTCTACAGTTAAAGAAGGGACTTTTTTTTTAAAGGGTGTTCAGAGTTTATTGTTTTATAGTAGAATGCCCCATACAGATAATAACTGCCAAATATTCAGCTGTGAAAAATAGCATATATATGGCTCAAGTACAAATGGGAGACATAATTTTTAATATAATTCCTGAAGCACAAGTTTATTGTCTTACAAAATAGCATTTAAAATAGGTAGTCTAAATTTAAATAGGTAGCCTCTTTGAACCTGCAATCATTGTCATTATTTGAAGAAAGATAGTCAAGACATGGGGACTAACCCATGGAGAGGGAGGGATTGAAGATGAATGAGAAAAGATGAGTGCTGGAATACTATCATAGGGGAGGTTAGAGGGAGCAGAGTCAAACTTCCAGGTGGAGGGATTAACCTTAATAAGAATTAGGGATGCTTCTTCTCCTATGACCAGAGGGAATGAGAGAGCCTTTTGTGACTTTCCCCTCTCACAACCACACATACAGAAAGAGAGAGAGGAGGGACTGGAGAGAAAGAGTCGGGTGAAGGTGGGGAGAGAGTGAGATATAGAGGAGGGGGGTGGGGTATAGACACTTTACTTCCCTGGTCTTTGGTTTCCCTATCTATAAAATCGAGGGGTTGGACCATGTGCCATGCTCTAAGTATAATATTAAGAAATAAAGACAGAGGGACAGAGAACAATGTCCAGCATTACCCTGGGAATGGTTTCATGAAAGTGAGGCAGATGGGACATTGCCCATAGCAGAACATTATTGTCTTGTGAGATGGGGAAGAGAGAAGGGGGATAGCATCTACCTGGGTGAGAGATGGGCATGACACTCAGATCAAATATCTGTCTGGCAAGAAATGATTACTCTGGCCATGCTGCCCTTGCCAGTGAGAAAATGAGCTGTCTCCTTGTTGGAGCAGCTGGTCTAATTTCACTCCCCATGCCAGACTGTATTCCCAAGGAGGAGGATAAGTGTCTCTTTTAAAGTTACATTTGCTCCAGCATAGGTTCCATCCCCTGGGGTAAATTACTCCTTCCTCATCTTTTGCCTCTTGCTTGACTTATGAGGTGAGAGGCCACGAGGATACTGAGGGATTGGACTTTAAATATCCTGAGAAGAAAAGGGGTGAGAAGTAGAGCTAGAAAGGAATAGTGAATGTGAGTAGGTTCTTTCTGGTTCTGAAGTTCTGACTTTATAATTCAAGTCCAATATGAGGAAAGTAGGACCAGGGACTATCTTGAGAGCAAAAAAACATTGCCTCAGGAACCTGAGAAAAGGTTAAATAATTATGTTTAAATTCTTACAATAAAAAATCCATTTGAATTTTTTTTTAAACTTTTTCCCCCGAAGTATGTTAACACCTATTGTCTCATTTGTCCTTCACATTGGTCCTGTGATGCAGGTAAGGCATGCATTACTATGATCTACATTTTATAGAGGGGGAAACTGAGGCCCAAGGATGAGGGTGATGACTTGCTTAAGGTCACAGAGCAAACGAGGGACAGAGCCAGGACAAAAATGAGGGCTCCCTCCTCCTTGTCCAACGTCAACTGCATCAGGCAATGTTGCTAAAAGAGGAAATTTCATTCAAGCCAATTATTTGTGATCACACAGACCTTCTTCCTCCATGCAAGATTCAGACAAACTAGATTACTTCTGTGGCCCCAATCTCAGCTTTAAATATAATAGTACAAGGTTGGGATGGAATGTACAAAATGTCAACTGCCTATAAAGGGGTTAGGCTGAATTTCATGGCCTGCTGTTGCCACATAATGCTATACTTGGGAACCCACATCAGGTTAATTAGGTCCCCAGAGAATCTCTTGTCTGCCAGGACTACTTCTAGGGATCCACCCAATGTTGGATTGCTCACTGACCTCTGGGAGAGGTCTGAGGTTTAATGCCCCCATGGAGAATCAGTCTGAGAACTGAGCAGTTGGCCATAGGGGCAGACTCCTCAGAGTGGCTTCCCCTGTTTCTGTCCCAAACTCTGTCCTATAAGGGCACACAGTAGGCACTCACTAAAGAAAGATGCGTTGCTGCTTGATTGTTGGAGACTCAAGTGGAAGAAGAGTCTGATTGCTGGTAATGTGGCCTAGGAGATCAAAGCAAGGAAATTCTCTTCTCAGAACAAACAGGGAACCGTTCTTCCAGTGACAGGGTGGTTTGCTTTTCCTCCAGATGGAAGCATTTTTGTAAACCAGAGGTAGAGAGATTACTTCAAGAAGACTTAGTGTTTTTACCAGTAGCTACTTGGTAACATTAAGAATAAGTGGGTCCCAAGTAAGTGTTAGCTTACTATGTTGTGGTTCAGTGGAAAGGACATTGGACCAGGAGAAGAAGAGTGAGGGCTACAGTTCAGCTCTGGGGTTCTTCACCATTTCTGTGTCATTAACTCTTTTGGTAATCTGGTGAAGTTTATGGACAACTTCTCAGAATAATGCATAAAATAAAATATATAGGATTACAAAGGAAACCAATTATGTTGAAATAAAAATGTAAATGTTTTTTTTTTCCCATCCAAATTCACTCATGCCCTGAAATTTGTCTGTGGACCCCTTGGGATCCATGAATCCTAGATTAATAACCCCTGATCTAGGTCTTCTAAATGACTGTGTGTCCTCAGGCAGGCTGTTTTATTGGCTTATAGATTTATTGTTGGAAGGGACCTTAGAGGCCATGAAGTCCAAGCCCCTTATTTTATAGTGAGGAAACTGAGGCCAAGAGAAGTTACCTGTCTTGCCCAAGGTCACACAGGTGGTGAGTGGTAGAGCAGGAATTCCAACCACTCACTATCTATGTGACCTTGAGCAAATTACATAGCTACTCTACAAGGGAGGAGTATGTGTCCTTTCTAATATCCACTTTGCTTCTCAGTCAGTCAAAAGTCAATCAGTTGACAAGCATGACAGCAACGATTGGACTAAATGATCCCTGAGGTATTTTCAAGATCTTCTTGCTCTAAGTCATTCATTTGTTTCTTCAACAAACATTCATTAAGCTCCTATGATATGCAAGGCCCTGTGCCAGTCAAAAAAGATACAAAGATGAAAAAAAAAATGACACCATCTCTGCCTTCAATCACTTAGTTTTAGAAATGGATTGGACACCCTCCTCTACTTGTCTGGCACCACATCCTCAAACCTCTCGTAGCCTTTGTTTGTTTGAACCTTTGGTCAGAATCCATCTAAGGCAACAATTTTTACAGAGAAAGTAATTTCTTTCCAGAAGAGTGCTCTTCCTTTGGGCTTGCATGGTGAGCTGACAAGGAATGCTCTCTGGCTAGCAGATCTATTGTCTTTGCCCACTGCCTCTTATAAGCTGACAGTGAAAAATGAATACTTCAGTGTCAAGGGAGTCATTTGTTACCTCTCTACTTCCTTCTAATTAATGAAAACATAAGGTAAGAGACAATAACAGCATCCACTGTTTAGGCAGAAAATTATTATTACTCCGTTGAAATATATATATATATATATATACGCATATAGAATATATATGTGTGTGTATGCAGATGATTGCTTCAGTGATGACAGAATCATAGGAGTTTTTTTTTCTGACAGTGCAATAAAATGAAATATCTCTATAATTGCAAAATACTTAAAGGTAGCCCTTCCCAGATTGCCTTGAAAGTTACCATAAAGGATAGCTTAAAGATCTTAATAGAAGGAAGAGAGGAGGGAGGGCGAGTAAATTGCAAGCTCAAGTATGAGTCAGCAATAAGATGTAGAAACCAAAGGAGTTAACAATCTTAGGCTGCATTAAAAAGGAAGATGACCATTCTGCTGCACTTGCAGTAAGAGAATCATAGATGGTTTGAGCTGGAGGAGACTTTAGAGATAATCATCTTAAACCCTGTGATTTTATGGGGAAGGGAACAGATAGGGAAAGACTTACTCAAGATCATACATCTAGAATGCCCCAGATCTCGGGTTCAAACCCAGGTCTTCTAACTCCCAGTCCAGTGTTCTTTTTCCTATAGGTTTTCTCCTCTTCCTTGGTCAGACCCCATCTAGAGGCTTGTGCCCAATGCTGGGCACCACATTTAGTTAGCACATAATAAGTATGTCTAGAGGAGAGAAATCAGGGTGGTGAAAAGACTTGCAATTAGGTCACTGTGAGATACTAGGTTACATTGACTGAAAGAACAGGAGATTAAGGGGCAAGGGAAATGGTTGCCATCTTTATATATCTTAAAGACTGACAGAAAAGCTTGGACCTGGAGAGAAGAACTAGGAACAATGGGTGGAGCTTGTAGAGAGACGTGTTTATGTTTCATACAAGGAAAAATATGTTAACAGTTAGAGCTGCCACAAAGTAGAATGGGCTAACTAGGCCTTTGGAAGCATCCAAACCAACTGGTCATTTTACAAAGGAGGAAACTTGAAGGTCTTTAAGAGGGAATTGGATAATTGTTCTCCTGAAGTGTTGCCCTGGGGGCAGGGGGAGGAGAAGTGTCCTAGAATAGAGATGCTATATGGAATAGTGACTAGGGCACTGAACTTCAAGTCAGGAAGACCTGGGTTCAAATTCCACTTCACTCACTTACTGTGTGACCCTGGGCAAGTCATTTAAACTCTTTGTACCTCAGGTTCCTCATTTGTAAAATGAGGGGGTTGGATGCTATGGCCTCTAAATCAATAGTTCTGTGATCCTATGGTCATCCTAGATGACCTCGAGGTCCCTTCCAATTCTGAATTTCTGATTCCATAAGAGACAAAGGCCTTGTCAGGGCTATTCCAGGGACAAGGTGGAACTTCCTGTGCAGTCACTTTATACAAACGGGGTGATTCTGCTCAGAGCAGAATACAGGGCAGCCTTGTGGTGTCGTTTCCTGGCACATGGAAGACCCTCCTTCTGCATAAATATTGCCCCCAGTCCCATATCCCTGCACCCTGAAATTCTTCACCTTATCTCAGTAGCCTGAAATACACAACAATTTCTTACCCACTTTGCTTAACAAATTACTCTCTTGAAATGCAAATGCCCTTGGGAGAGTTAGGCTATCAGTCATTCACACCTTAGGAGGAAAGCTTGTTATTAGCATAATTCAAAATTCATGCTAACACCTGTTACATTTTCTAGTATCCCTTTTCCTTGTCCCCTGCCCCCAACACTTTTCCTAGAGACAGGAAACCAGAAACAAGCTCAGCTACTATAGCTGGTACCATTTAGGTGCACAGGGCTAGACTGGATCTGACTTCATAACTTCATCATTCCTTGCTGCTCCATATTGATGCATTCTGGGGTAAAGCACTGGAACAGCAGAAGGTACAAACCTGACTTGGCACAGATACCGGCCACGTAACACAATGGAAGTACATGGGAAAGAGGACTTGAGTAGTGAAGAGCACTCAATCTGTCAGCCATATGATCTCAGTAGACATCTCTCAGCATCTCTGGCCTCAGGTTCTTCCTCTGGTATAATGGTTAAGAATTGCACCTGGAATCAGGGAGATCTGGGTTCAAATTCTGCCTCAAACACTTCCTAGCTGTGTGACTGAGCAAGTCACTTAACCTCTGTGCCTCAGTTTCTTCATCTATAAAGCAAGGAGGTTCGACTTCTTGGTCTCAAAGGTCCCTTCCAGCTCTGTATCTATGATCCCATTAACTCAAAGGTAGCTCTATTCCTGAGGCTGGTTGTGCATACCCTGAAGCAAGAATTACCACTGGCCTTTTCCCTAAAGTGCTTACCACTCAAGACCAACACCACACCTCCCATTGTTTACTCATTTCTATCTACCCTCTTAGCTCACCCTCAAGTACTCCATTAACATACACATCATCTGCTGAGGCCAAGTAATAGTCTCCACCACTGAACTGTACCATTGTCTACATCTCCGGACTCCTCAATATCCTGGCAAAAATGTCAGCTCAATGAACAATTCCAGTGTCAACTGAACTCAGAGAAGAGGAAACAATGGCAGTAGTCCCTGTGCTTCCTGCCCTTAGTCCCACAAAACCTCAATTGAGTAGATAGAAATCAACCTCAAAGAAGAAATGGGAGTTCCCATAGGGTGGAGTTCTGCTGAGGCAAAGCAATGGCTGATTTGCTGGCCTCTGTCCTTCTATGAGCCTACAGTTTCCCCTTGTTGCCTCCTCTGAGAATATTTGCTTTAGGGATCTGAGCTTCAGATGTGATGGCAGGAGATAGAACAAAGTCCTTTCTTGAAACAAAATGATCAACTGTCACAATCATTATTTTTTCCTCTTAAAAGATATATGTCAGCTTGTAGTAAATAATTTATTAGGTTATGTATTATACTAAAGGAATGTTGGGAAAGCTTTTAGAACCTGAATTTGACCGACCTTAAAAGTTTTATTATCAGATATAGGTACATTAATCAGGATTGAATAGAACTCCGTTTGTTAAGCTAGAAGTCCTATTCCTCACTGCCAGATTTAGGAATAGATAAAAAAAAAAGTCAACGTTGAGTAGGCTTCACTGTGGGTAAAACCTTCTTCTTCTTCTGCCCCTTTGGTCCCTTCCTCCCATTGGTGGGTTTTTCCTGGAACCTCCATTTTAAAGAAGGGCCCAGCACAGACACTACCACTCTCTGGACTTTACCGTCACTACTCAGCTGCCTTCTTCTGATCCCTTAGCCTCTTCTCCCTTTTTGGTTGGTTCTTCCCAGAACTTCCACTTTGAGAAGCGGCCCAGGACAGCAGTCCTTTATCTTTTTGCTTGCATTTGTGTCCGCAGGGCTTAGTGCAATGCCTGGTACACAGTAAGTGCTTAATTAATGCTTGTTGACTTACTGATTTGCCTTGTGACTTGACCTTCCACTAACATGTTCCTCCAGTGCCTCATCATGGTGTGGAAGCAGCCCAAAGTTCTTAAGGGTTATATGGTTAGGGAACATGCAGAATCTTGGAATCAGAAGAAATTTCAGAGACCATTTAGTCCAACCTGTCCCTGAACAAGAATCCCTTCTATACAATGGGTGACAACTTTTTCTTGAAGATTTTTAATAATGGGAAACCTTCTATCCTATCCCTCACCCATCCAGGCAGCTCATTACTTCTTTAAAAAGCTCTAGTTACTAGTCACATAACCTCTGCTTGTCTCAGTTTTCTCATCTGTAAATGGAGATAATAATAGCACCTTTCCCAGGGTTGTTGTGAGAATCAAATGAGAGAAATTTTAAAGTGCTTTGCAACTCTTAAAATGCTATATAAAAGTTGTTGTTGTGGATGATGATGATGATGATGATGATGAGTGGCCTCCACACTTTCAGCTTGGGAGACAAAGGGAGACCCAGCCTTCAACAAACAAAAAAACAAACAAAACTAATTAGAATGAGGTTAGTCTGGTATACTCTGTCTTTGAGGAAGTCATGTTCACTCTTTGTGATCATCTCTTCCTTTTCTAAATGTTCACTAATCATCCTTTTAAATAACAATGCCTTCGAAAATTATGCCGAGAATCAAAGTCAAGTCCACTTGCTTAAAGTTTTCAGATCCCATTCTCTTTCTTCTTTTTGAAAATCACGGTATTTCTCCATCTCTATTCCAATGTCTCCTCTTATATTCACCACAATCTTCCAAGGATCCCAGCCACTGGAGACTAGTAAAATCATATTTACAAGATCACTGGGCATTGAGCAGGATGGGTCAGGACCCAAGATTCAACTCTTCCAGTAAGTATTCCAGAGTCTAGTTCAGCTGAGCTAAATGACTTGAACTCACTAAGGGCAGTTAGAAAAGTTAAGTGACTTGTCCAAAGTAGCTCAGATAGTGACAGAGTCAGCATTAGTTAGAGATTAGTCCAGGCCTCTTGAGTCCCAGTTCAGTGCCAGGTACTCTCTTTCTATCTCCTTTCTTATAGAAAGTGCAAACTATTAACCACTTTTGTTCAGTTCTCTACAATCCAAAGATCATCTTCTTCAGTAGAGACAACAAGCAAATAAGAATTGAGTAGCTCTGCCTTCTCTCTGATGTCTGTTATCATTGTTGCATCTACCTTCATTAGCAGTCTTATCCCTTCTCCGACCATCTCTTTTACCCCCAAACAAATAACTTCCCTCTTTTTGTTGTCCTAAACTTTGCTTGCTTTCCTTGGCTCATTCTGACATTATTCTTAAAGGACTGTGCCAAACTTTTATTTTCATACTCCTTCACCTACTTTTGCTACCATTTTATATATATGTGTTATTAAAATTTGAGTTCTCAATGTATTCCATTTGTAGCCACATTGTTCTCTTTAGATAACCCACTTTTCCTCTTCATTAAAATTGGTGTGTGTGTGTGTGTTTTCAGAATTTCATAATCGAAACTTTCTTGATCTTTCTGGGCTGAGTTTCCTACTAAAATTTTAATTCATAAGATCCTGCCAATTCTTTCTCTGACCCCTTGAAATTGACTTTATCGAAATCTAGGATACAAGTCAGACTGTGTCTGCCTTTCTTGTCCTTCTCTATTGCAAATTCCACAATGAAATGGTCACTTTTTTCCAAGAAAGCAAGATGAACATTCCTAGAAGCATTTATAATGCCTTCCCCAATGATAAATTCTTTTTTCATGGTAAGAAACAGTTATAACTTCAAAATTTCCCTTTTATTTTCCCTATCTTTTGAAGGACTAAATTACCATTAAGAAAAGTCAAGACATAATTAACCATTCTGCTTTGGGCAAAAAATAGAGTCTGAGCTCCAATTTGGACCATTGAAGTTATCATCCTTATTATGTTATGACTGTACCAGACTTGTTATCTGTTTCCTTCAGGTCTTCATCTATTTCTTCTGTCAGTCCAGGGTGCCCATAGTATACTCTGGTGATGATATCACTTATGTTCCTACCTATCTTTAATCTTCTTTCATATATTTCTCTATAACAATTCTTTCCTCTGGATTTAGAATTTCCTGACAAGAGTTTATCTTCTGAATATTCAATGTTTCTTCCTCTCTGCTTTAACATATCCCACTCCATTTAAATGAGGTACCATATTCTAGTTCCTACCCTGCCAAGTTTCAACAATGACTACGAGGTCAAACTTTTGTCCTTGTGTTAGAATCTCTAGTTCATTTTGCTTGTTGCCCATACTTTGTACATTTGTCTAATAGTCAACTGAGAGTTTTATAATAGATTTTATGTTTTCCAGGACCTATTAGGCAATGCAACAAGCATGTAAGTACTAATTATGTGCAAAGGTCTGAGGATACAGAAACAAGTGAAAAAGAAAGATAGTTCCTGTTCTCAGGGAGCTTACATTTTAATGAGAGAAGATAGCACACAAAAGTTAACTCAAAAATGAAAGGGCTGGGGAATGAATGAAGATACTCTTGTTGGGACATGGTATTGAAATCCAGAGGGTCAGAAGCATGGTGGGAGTAGGAAATTAAGGTTAGCAGGCCTGGCCCTCTCTCAAAAATGGAGGTTCTAAGAGAAACTCACTAATGGGAGAAGGGAGCTTCTATAACAGAGGAATGGTCCAGGGTGAGAAGGCCTGAGGCATGATGTTGAAGTGTAGAAAATTTGGAGTGGCATTCAATTCCATTCATGCAAAAGATTGTGTGTTTTATCTTAAAGGGTAGCTTTAAGAGGCTCATCACCAAAAGGATGACAACCAGTTGGTGAATTTTATGACCAAACCAATTCATTAAAACTTCAACTAACAGAAGGAAGGGTTCTATTGGTGAAAGGGGTGTCCATATGGATGAGACAGAAGATATTCTGAAATATCACAGTGTGATGGCTTAAACTCCCAGGTCCATCAGGGGAAAACAACACCAAATAAGACACATACTCCAAGCACAGGGTAAAAAAAGGAGAGTAGGAGAAAGAATGGAGTCTTCCTTTCCACCCCCACTACTGGCTCAGTTTGTGGGTGGACAGCCGGCTTCATAGTTAGATGATCCAGGGTCAAGTTCCACTTCTGACACATACTGGCTGTTTGACCTCGGGCAAGTCTTGCTACCTCTCTTGATGCCCCAGGGCATTCCTTAGCTGGAGCTCCCTATATTGATGAAACCACAGGACTGAACCTCCCCTCCTCCACCCTGAGTACTATGACAGCAGCAGGCAAAACAAACCATGCACACTGAAACAAAAGAGACCCAGTTATAGCACTGTGACAACACTGAACAGTACATTATTTTATATTATGTGATGAATAATAGCTATTAATGGAAAGGGTTTTTAGGATTTGTTATTAATAGACATTCATCACTAGTGAGTATATATGAATGATTTATAATTAACATATCAAGGCACTATCCTAAACAGTGCTGACTTCTGTTTGCAATGGAATCACATTATGTTTCTTTTAAAAAAAAATAAATGTTTTATTGATTTTTTTTACATTGCTGTCACTTCCCAATTGTTCCCCCCCCCCCACAATAGAACCCTCTCTTGTAACAAAGAAACATATCTAAACAAAACAAATCAATATATTGGTCATGTCTGAGGAGATATACTTCATTCCACTCTAGTACATTGTAGTGGTTCCCAAACTTTTTGTTCTCAGAACTCCATTATACATTCTTAAAAATTATTAAGAACCCTACAAAAACTTTAGTTTATATGGGTTTTATCTATTGATATTTACCCTATTGGAAATGAAAATGTCTTAATAGTATCACAAAAACTGCTTAAATATCAGATTGCATGCTGTCTTGGGGAGGGAGGCGGGGACAGATGGGGGAGAAAATTTAAAACTCAGAAGCTTATGGAAGTGATTGTTGAAAACTAAAAATAAATTAATTAAGAAAAAAAGAAAAGAAAACCACTTTACCCTTTGAACCCTCAGAAAGGATCTCAGGGACACACAAGGTTCCCTAGACTATAGTTTAAACCACTGGTCCACCATCTCTCCTAGAGAGGAAAGAAACTTCTTGACTATCTTCTGAGATCAAGGTTGGTCCCTACATTTATCAGAATTCTGATGTCCTTCTGTGGTGTTTTCCTCAACATGATTCTAATTGTCCTGTTTGTTTGACTTACTTTACTCTGGACAGGTTCATCAAAGTCTTCTTAATTTCTCTGAATCTTTCATGTTTTTTATTTCTTCTGGTTCAATAAGGTTCCATTGCATTTATAGGGAAGCCTTAGAGCCTTGGAGCACGCTCAGGTCACTCAACATGGAGGCACCCAACCTCTCTGTGTTTCCCTACCACATAGGTGGGAGTAGCTATCTTTGATTGCCTATACAGCTAGAACAGACTGAGTGTTCTAAAACAAAAACAAAAACTTCCAGACTGAGGTGGTCTCTTTTTTCCCCATGTGTGCTCTCCTATTGCAGCGAGAGGGTGAAGATCAGAGTTTAGCCAAAGCATGGGCACCACGAATTGAACCAACGATGGGGAAGGGAAGGAGGACTTCCTTCTTTTTGCTACTCTCCTTTTTTATCCTGTACTTGGAATATTTGTCTTCTTTGGTGTTGTTTGTCTTCAGTTTCAGGTGCAGGCAGTGATGCCTGATGGATCTGGGAGCTCAAACTATGACACGTTGGAGCCACGCTTCATGTTGTAGCCAGCCAGCCAGTCTGACAGGAAAACTCAGAGAAGCCTTAGTCCTGGGACTCAAGCCCAAGGGGGATTTGAAATTTGGAACTTGGGACTGTGCCCTATCGGAACTGAGCTAAGCTATGAGCCTAATTGCCTCCCTAGTCAGTCAGTCAATAAATATTTATTAAGTACCTACTATGTGCCAGACACTGTGCTAAGTTCTGGGGATAGAAATAATAATAATAATAATAACAATAATAATAATAATAATAATGATAATGATAATAATAATAATGATAATGATAATAATAATAAAAAGATAGTCTCTGCCCTCAAGGAGCTTACAGTCTAATGGGGGAAAACAATACACAAAAGGAAGCTATAAAGTTGGGGGAGGGGGCAGAAAAGTACCCAACATGGGTGCATAATGGAAAATTCAGAGAAGTCCCAGAATATGGCAGCCAGGTGAGAAATGAGATGTTCTGAGCTGAGCTCTCTCCTGAAATGGAGGTTTGGAGTTCTAGTTCTATCCTGTAATCAGAGAGGCAAAGGGTAGTAAAGTGGGGGACCAAGGCTGATAGAATCTTGCAGGATTGTGAGATTTCCCCAACAATCAATTTCCTGGGCCCTGGTGAAAAAGTCTGAGAAGTCCTAAAGTAATGCAGCCAGGTAAAAAATTGAGGGGAGGCAGAGGTGGAGAATTAAGGCCCACAAATTGTGGACTAAGCTATTTGTGTATTTGTTAGCACACCTTTGAAGTACTATGTCTTTGTAAAAGCTATCTGATTGTTAATGGCTAAATGGAACTGGAATGCAGGGTACTTCTCCCTACACTTAAGGGCACAGTATTGGTGGGGGCTGGAGCCATTGGCAGCAAGCCTAGACACTCCCCCCCCCCCCAAGTCCTACCAGAGAATCCTGGGGAAGGCATGAGATGTAACCTGTCTAGTCTGCAGAGAATGGGAGCCAAGGTAGTAAATGTTACATATTCATATACCACAATTTTTTCCACTATTCCCCAATTACTTGGTGTCAAGCCCACTTTGTTTCTAATTCTTTGCTACCACAAAAAGTATTGCTATAAATATTTTTTGAGTATATGACCTCCTTGGGGTATTTGCTCAGTAGTAGTATCTAAGTAAAAGGAGTGAATCAAATTACTCTTATGTAAATAGAGGCTTCTAAGGTTACTAATAATCCATGTACTCCTAAAAGGCAAAGATTTTCCTAACACTTAAGTCTGCCCTCTTAATTTATTTAGCAAATGAAACTTTTTAAAAATAAATGTTAAGAAAGAAATCCAAGTTTGACTCACATTTTCACTAGTTCACAATGTGTTGCCTACATTAATACGATTTTATAACATGAGGAAATTTTTAAAAATTTGAAATCTCAGTTTTTTTGAGGTGCCAAAGAAGGGAGAGGCCTCTAGAAGGGCATCTCTTTCTTCTCTGGTCTATTCTTAATTGTATCCTCTGACTTAAATGCTTAACAGTTGGCTGGTGAGCACAGTTAGCTGTTGTAATCTCCATGTGGAAGAAGCTGCAGAGTCCACTTATGGAAGGAAAGATATGATGACTATAATGGAAAGTTCTGATTCCTGATTTGGAGCATGTGCAGACATTCTGCAACTGGTTCTGGTCCACTGACTATATGGTGATGAGAATCTTTTTTGATAGGCTATGGAGCTAAAATGGGGTGCATCCAATGTGAATCTCTTAGTCTGACTCTTTCCTACCTGACTATAGTAGAGTGTGGAAGCCAGAGAATGCTATACATCTGTGAGTTGGGAGAGAGGTCTCAGGCCTTTATTTCTCCCCACCAATGCTTCCACAATGTGGTCCATGAGTATCTGGCCTTACTCTTGCTTTTATCTCTGTTGTATGATCTATTCTTCTTGCTTTTAGATAAAGGAGTAATAGAAAGAGCCACAACCTTGTGAAACTCAAAAGTTGAGAATGGTGAGCCACCAGAGACCTGGGAGCCAGAGTCCATGCCAGGCTTTGCAGTCAGCCACCTTAGCTTTGAGGACTCAAGAAACCCTTTAGGACCAAACTCATCAACCCATTAGGCCCATCAGTAGCTGAGTTGAAAACTTATCCAGACTGTGCTGCTTTTGAAAGTGAACTTGGTAAAACCAATGTTATGTAGAAACTGCTTCAAGTTCAAACACTCTCTCCCCAGGGACTGAGGTGGAATAAGTGATAATGTGCCCCCAGACACTGGGAGAGGGGGAAGTGTTTGCACTTCTATTCTTGCTGTATATTTTCAGTAAATGCTAATTGATGTTAATGAGTTAAATGGAACTAGGGCACTAATCACTGATGGTTAATGGCGCCCTGGGGCGGGAGAGCGTGGACTAGAAGCGGGCGTTAAGGGGGGGTGGTGGGGGGGGGGGGGGGGGGGGGGGAGGAACACACAGACTGGACTAGGGGCTTGAGCTGAAGCATTAGGAAAAAAACATCGGCCGCTCTAGGGAGACTCTAGAACCCTGAGTGGGAGATGTAACCAGCCTAGCTCTGGAAACCCAATCTGCTTGCATTTGATCAGATTGTCCATGTGCTTCCTGTCTGGGAAACCCTGGCCTTTAAAATTCACAAAACTAAAAATAGGGGGGAGAAGGAATGGTTTTCTCCTAAATGGTAAAAGGAAAATCATTATGGGAAAATAACTCTCTTGAGTACTTATGATGGAACCAGAAGCTCTGGAAAGTGAGAAATAAGTAAATAAAAAGGCCTCAAAGACTCACTTGATCTGTTTCGATTTATGTTGTGAACATGCACTGGTTCCCTGGGTAGTAATAACAAGGGAAAAAATATCCAAAGAGGTCGCCTGGCGATAGGCATGGGAGTCAGTTGGGAGAATAAGACTTGGGGGAAGGTGGTGTAGATAACCTTATTTAATACTCCTCTCCTCCCTTGCTCTGTCAAGGTAGAGAAATGGTCATCCTAAGAACATGTCTTTGTGTTCCTGCCTAATCAGGAAAATCTGAGTTCAAATCTAGCCTCAGACACTTAGTAGTTGTGTGACCCCGGTAATTCATTTAACCTCTGTCTGCCTCCATTTCTTCAACTTTAAAATGAAAATCATTATAGCATTTACCTCATAGTGAGGATCAAGGAAGATAATGCATGTAAAGTGCTTTGCAAACCTTAAAGGGCTATATAAATATGCTTATTATTAATTATTATTATATTAATAATTGAAAATGAGAGGCAGCTGTGGTGTAATAGAGTACACTGGTGCTTTAGAGTCAGAATTACAGGGTTTACGTGCTCAGTTCTCCAATTCCTGGGCAAGGAATTTTATCTTTATGACTCTCAGTCACCTCATTCTCAAATGGAAATAATATTTGCACTATTTACCTTATAGGATAATTGTAAGACTCATAAGAGCATCAGTTTAGAGCTGGAGGGTACTTTAGGGGCAAAATGTGCTGGTGAAAGTTTAACAACCAGCTCTCTAAAAAAAAAAGTACTCATGACACTTTTAAGTTTAATCTGTATTGTTAACATTTTATCCATCACTTTTTAAAGACTAGACAATCAACAAAATGAAAAAAATCGAAGTCTACTTTGTAGCATTTGCCGATTTCTGAGGTGTAAATGCTCACAGTGATAATTTAACAATTGTATTTCCCAAGTGATCAGATGGTTCCAGTTCACCCTTGCATCTAGATTCTAGCTCAACCCCTTTACTTTACAGAGGAGGAAGCCCAAGGCACAGAAAGATTATGCTTTTTGTCCAGGATTTTATAAGCAGTCAGAGGCAGAGACAGGATTTGAATCAGTTTCTCAGACCCCATGTCTAAGACTTTCTGTTTCACCTTGTGCTAAGCATGATGCCTTGTGGAAGCTGTTATCTTCCCCTGGTTTAGCTTGTTACCTGGTAGATAATATGGTACATCACAGATTCCAATGAACTCCAAAATCAAGTATCAGTGCTTTATATCAAAGTCACCTTAGATGTCATATACCCTGTATATAAGGGTATGTTGGTTTAATAACCAGCTTTCTAGTGGGAAATATGCACAGGACACACTTTTAAGTTTAACTTGAATTGTTAACATTTTCTCCATCATTTTCTTAAGTGTAACCAATCAATAGAGTAATAAAGCAAGCCTTGATTTGTAGCATTTGCAGATTTCTGAAGTTTAAATGCTCACATTGAATATTTAACATTCACCTCTTTCCAGCCTGGTTGAGCTAGCTCCAGTATATCTCTACCTGTCTCCAAGAATCATCAGTCACAATTAGTAATATCAAATCCATGTGAAGATGCATATATAAGGGCCACTTCTTTGCCAGTTAGGAAACTGACTTAAAGAATTCTTCACCTGAAGTTTGAAAATCTCCTGTTCAAACAAACCTTACATTAAGAGGTAGAAAGAATCTTAGACACCATCTAGTCCATTTTATAGGTGAAAAAACTGAGACCCCCAAAATTAAGTAACTTGCCCAAAGTCACACAGATAGACCAGAGCCAGTAGGACTCAGTAGACCAGAGGACTCAGGTCCTCTCACTCCAAATCCAGAATTCTTTCTAATTTACCGTGCTGCCTCCTTTGAGATACATTGGGAGATCAGAAGGACCCAGAAGTCCTAAAGGCTTCATTTGGCATAGAATCTCAGAGCTTTTTTAGAGCTGGAAGAGGCCTTAGAGATCTGATACCCCTCAGGGATCAGCTAGGCAACAACTCAGCATATCTCCTGGGCAGGGGAATGGGGGTGGGATAAGAAGCTATGGAAGTTGACCTGCTTATCAGCTACAGTGATTGAAAGGATTCAAACTGTTTTACTTGCCATAAAAAGATTTTGGGGGGCTTTTTAACAAAGTAGAGAGAGATAAGAGCCCAGATCTCCCAAGTGGCAAGTGGAGTTCTTAAAATAATAATCTATCAGGTACCTACAATGATTTACACACACACACAAACACACACGCACACACACATACACATACACACACATCTATGTATCACTTAATCATCTATTATTTCATTTGGTAAATCTTGCTGGTAGTCAGAAGGCTTTAGATGGCCCTGCTACCAAGCCACTGTGTGGTCATAGGAAAGTCTTTCTAACTTTCCAGGCTTCAATTTATTGCTTCATAAAATGATGTGATTGGTCTTGATGGCATCTAAACCTCCTTGTAACTTGGGCATTCTAGGACTCTTTGACCTTCATCACATCTTGGTAATGGACTTGGAGAAGGTATGGCCATCTCCTTTTCTTTTGCTGCTTTGTTGGAATCGTGATCTCATTGTATGGTCCCCGGTACCTTTCTTTTCCTATGCAATAGTTCACATCCATTGGACCCATTCATGCCTTCCCATTCTGTGTGACTTATTCAATTCCTCCCATGGGTCCTTTGGAAGGGACTCATTCAACATTCTGAGCATCTTTCTCTAGGTCTCTTGACATTACCTTGGTACCAAAGGTTGGGAACCAATGACTGCCTATCAGTTAGGCCTCTCTCTTCCCTCCTTTTTGGTCAAGCATTTGTTCCTTTGATTAATTTATGACACTTTTCTTGGGCAGTGCTTCCTTGGTAAAATGATGTAGTCTCTTCTTTCATGTATCTCTCCATTGACCTTTGGGTGACCTATAATTTTAATTCTATTACCCCTGTCATATTTCCAGATTCTCAGTCATATAGCATCCTTGGTGTTAACAAGATGGGCCTTTGTCTCAGTGAAAAACTTGGAGATTTCAAAAAGCACTGAGCAATTTCCCAAATAGAATCCTCTCCTTTGGAGAGGAAATAGAAAAATTGCTGACTTTGCAGCCAAGTGATTTAATTTCAAATTCGGCCTCTATCCCTTCCTACATTTGTGGCCTTGGGCAAGTCACTTTAACTTCTGTGGGTCTAAGTTTCCTTGTCTGTGAAATGAAAGAGTTAGGCTAGCTGTCCATTTGTTGACTGATTGACTGTCACCTCTCAATCAATGATTTTGGGCCCAGATGGAAAAACTGAGATACAGACAAGATAAGAGAAGCGAAACCTGAAGTTACACATCAGATCAGTGGCAAAGACATGGCTAGACTAGACTCTCTGCTCTTTCCCTAAACTCTAATACCACCCACAGTTCCAGAGGGAAGATTATTTGTTTGCAAGTTCACAAAGCAGCTTGTTTGTAAAAAAAAAAAATAGAAAAATCTTGAGAGCTCTTTGGATCGACGGTTTCACTCTGAATGTCAGTGATACAGCCCACAGCATAGTAGAGAAGGATGGCAATTTCCCTGCACATGCCATATCATTTGTATTTTCTTGGCAGTCTGACTTGAACAAATCCTTCTTGACAGCCGTTTAGGGGAAGTCCACCAAGGCAACTGTCAAGAAAACTCTGGGCCCCTCAGACCAGCAATCTGAGCTCTACTTTAAAACAGGCTGGAAATCCTGACCCAAGTCACAGAGAGCTCCGTGCCTGGCTTGGCCTTTCTCTCCCCGAGACTGAAGGTGCACCAGGAAGGGTGAAGATGGCAAGACAAAAACGCCTCTTCCTGTGCTAAGGGGAAGGAGAGAGAGGAATCTTGGGTTGGATCTCGGTCTTCGGGGACAGTTTACCTGCTTGGCACAGAGACCTCATTCCCTGCTCAGCAGAGCAGAAAAGACAGGGTTGACCTCCAGCATTAGCAAAACTTTGGCAAAAATGTGTCTCTAGTTTTAGCAGCTTCCTTGGTTTGCATTCTGTCCCCCCTGTACCATTCTCCATTTCCTGTCAAGTGCCTACATTCTCTCTCTTTCTTCTCCCCTATCAACACTTGGGCTTTGATCCTGCACACACCCTGAGGTATCACTCTGGTGACTGAGAATGTTTGGGGTGTGGTGCCTCCATGAAGAGGGGACATTCTTATAAAGATCAAAGCTTTGAGAAAAATGAATGGAATTTTAAAATTCAGCCAGTCATGGCAGATGAGAAGTAATGGTAGTGAGAAGATAATGTCCTATTTTTTTTAAGTGAATGGTCCTTTATGACACTTGAAATCACCCATAAACTCATTTCCTTTATCTTCATTTTACCCTCTTCATCTTCATTCATCCTTCCTCATCCTCTTTATCCTTCATACCTTCCAATATTCTCATACATCACTTTCTTTTATTTTATTTCTCCCCCTTAACTTCCTCTACCCTCTCAATCTTCCATAGTCCTCCTCTTTTCTCCTCCTTTTTTTAATTAAAAAATTCGAAAATCATAGAAAGAGTTGAAAGCAACCTTTCAGATGACCTAGTACAACCACTTCATTTTACAGATGAAGTAACTTTGGACCTTTGGGTCTCAGAAAGGAGAAATTACATGAGCAAAGTCACAGAGTTTTAGAGCTGGAACTTAAATTCAGGACTCCTTAATGTCACTCATACTTCACCTTTTCCCTCCATCCCTTCACTCCTCTTCATCTTCTTCCACTCCACACCATCCTTTTCATCTTGTTCCATTGCCCTCCATCCTCTTTGTAACCATGGAGCTTCCTCTCTCTCCCCTCCATTCTCTTTCATTTTCTCTACCTTTCACCATTCTGTACTATCCTTTTGATCCTAGAAGCTTAAAATCATAACATGTTAGAGCCAGAAAGGACTTTCCAATTAATAAAAACATTTTAAAGTGCTTGCATATGCCAACCACTGTGCTAAGTGCTGGAGATAAAGGGTAAAAATGAAACAATCCATGTTCTCAAAGACTTTATACTGTTTCTGAAGGTTCAATGTGTACAAATGGAATATAAACTGAGTGAATATAAGAGAATTCTGGGATGGAGGATTCTTAGGAACTGAGGGAGAGGGTCAGAAGAGGATTCATGGAGAAAGTCGAATTTGAACTCAGTCTTAAAGAAAAAGGTTTAGAAGATTCAGAAATGAGGAGCATGGCAGTATTGTTAGTGCAAAGACTTGGAGCCAGGAGATGGGCTGTTCTATGCGAGAAATAACAGGAGGGCAATTTGGACGGTCCATAGAGTGTTGAGAGTGGAATGATGTAAAATAAGACTTGAAAGAGAAGTTGGAGCTGGGTCATAAAGGACTTCACATGTTAAATAGAGGAATTTATATTTTAGTCTACAGGCAATAAGGAGCCACTGGAGTTCAATGAGTAAGGGAGTACATTGTTAGACCTCTCCTTTAGGAATATCACTTTGGCATTTAGGTGGAGAATGAATTATATAAGGATAGGCTCATGGCAGGGAGGTCAAACAGAAGGCTATTATCAGGTACTTGTTGGCTGGATGACAGAAGTGATGACTATTGTGGTGGTTTTGTGAGTTAGAGTAAAGGGGCTAGATGTAAGAGATGTTCAGGAAGTAGAAATAGTAAGATAAGATTTCACAACTGATTAGACATGTCTGATGAGGGAGAGTAAGGAGCAAAATATAAATCAAGATTTTCAGCCTGATAGATTGGAAGGATAGTGGTGTCCTTGACTGAACCAGGAAAATATGGAAGAGGGATGACAATGTTGGAGGAAGGGGGAAGTAATGAATTCTGTTTCCAGCATGTTTAGTTTGAAGGGTCTATGGGATATCTTGTTTGATGTCCAACAGGCAGCTGATGATGCACAACTGGAACTCAGGAAGGAACTAGGGATAGATATATAGATTTATGAATCATCTGAAAAGGTGAAAATTAGGCCCAAGTGAACTGATGAGATTACCAAGTAAGAGAACTGAGAGAAGAAAAGGGAAGGGAAAGAAGGGAAGGGAAGGGAAAGGGAGGAGAGGAAAGGAGAGGGCTCAGGACAGAATCTTAGGCTATATCCCAAGTTGGGGTTGGGATATGGATGGTGAACCAGCAGAAGAGACTGAAGAGGAGTGATCAGACAGGTAGGAGTAGAAGAAAGAGAGAGTGGTATCATAAAGACCCATTCCAAATCTCTCATTTTTATAGATGAGGCAACTGGATCACAGACAAGTGGTTTGCCCAAAGGGGCAGAGCTGGTGATTAAACTATCCCCTGAACCCCAGTTTAATGTTCTTTCTACTATATCATGCTCCTTTATTCACTCTCCCATCTTCTCATTCTTTTCTCTTCTTCATTCTAATATATTCTTTATCTTTATTTTTTCTCCTCTTCACCCTCTCTTATCCTCTTAATCCTCTTCATACAGACTCTCCTTCCTTTTTTCTCCATTTTCTTCCATTCTTTTTCATCTGCCTCCATCTGCTTTCTCATCATCCACTCCCTCGATCATTTCTACCCCCCATTCACATCCATTCCATCATTCCCTCTATCTTCTTCATTCTCCTCTATTTTTCCTCAAATTCTCCACCTCCCTCAAACATATCTTGTCTACAGTTGGGTGGTTGTATCGAAGACCCTTCAAACATTCAAACTTCAGGCAGTCCAAGAGGGCTTTTTTTCAGAGATGATCTTGAAACTGCAATGGGCCAAGATTGGGATCAACAGCTGACTCTTACAGTTTGTCACACTTTCAATATGCCCTATATATAAGACCATTATTTTGTTATCAATGTCTTTATCTCAGCCTTTTCTGTTCCTTATGGTAGCCAGCACAGAATCCATGTTGAGGAAGGATTGATTCCCTCTGGCTATTGAAGTCCTCCAGGTTGTAGATGACATTATATTGGTTGCAACAAATCCTAAGACACTGCAGAGCCTACTAGAGGATATCTATAATTCCTGAAAGGAATTTGATCTGTCTATCCACACAGAGAAGACCAGATAAATAATAAGCTAGGCCCACAGTTGAAAAGACCTAGAGGAGAAGGAGTTCAATTGCCTTTGGGAAATTTCAAAGCACTTTCACTGGTCCCAAGCTTCCAATGATAGCAAAGATCCATCTTTTCTTTTCTTTTTCTTTTTTTTTTTTGATGAGGCAATTGGGGTTAAGTGACTTGCCCAGGGTCACACAGCTATTAGCTGTTAGATGTCTGAAGCCAGATTTGAGCTCACGTACTCCTGACTCCAGGGCCGGTGCTCTATCCACTATGCCACCTAGCTGCCCCAAAGATCCGTCTTTTCAATGTGAACATTTTACTGTATGTGTTACTATATGGCAATACCCCTGCCTTCAAAGTCCTAAAAACGAGCTTCACATAGAAGCAATGGAAAAGCAGATGTTGGGTATAATCAGCCTGCAATATACAACGAATAAAAAATTCTGAAGAATCGCAGGAAAGAGCAAAACATCAAAGAATTATATGACAGAAAGAACAGATGGGCTGTTCATATACCAAGACTGTGGGATGACAGGTGGACAGCCATAATTCTCCATTGCTACCCTCCCAATATGGGGAGGAAGTGAGAGAGGTCTCCAGAGTATTGGGTGGACACCCTGTGTTGAACTTTTGGGAAGACAAGGTTGAGAATCCCAAGGGACATCCAACCCAGGCATAGATGGGTTACAATCTTCATCACTGGATGGAATTCCCCAAATCGATGAGATCACACATCCATTTGAGTATTTCACTATAGTAGCCTCAGGTATCCTGAGAACTCAGGGATGAGTCACATTCGCCAGAATGCTGTCACAGATACACATCAATCACCATTTTTTCCCATACACCAGGGTACACTGGCTGGCATTCAGCATACTACAGCTTCTTCACCCTGGTGCCCTTCTTTGATCTTGACTCCCTGCTGCTCTGTCAGTCCACCTGGCTCTCTTTACAGCAGACATAGGTAACTGACCTTTCCAAAGGTGGTCACCAAATCTCTATTCATATATTTCTTTGTGATTAGTAACAAGCATAATATGAAGGAGCTCAATTGAGTCTGTACACCAGAGATAAACGTTAGAGATGACATTGAGTTTTGGGTGGCATAGGAATCAGTTTTGTACCAGATTGCTGGTGTGTGCTTGTCAAACTGGCCAAACCCTTATGAAACTTAAACTGTAATGTACCAGAGGGTGAGGAAATGGATGGCGGATAAGGTTCCAAAAAGCCTGCAGAGGCTTGGTTGTAGTGGTCTGGCATTTCCCCCCCTTTGTCTTGCTGGATGCTGTGTATCTTTGGCTGTTTTACCTCTGGAAAGCAATTGACTAGGTATTTATCTGAGTTGTCTGTGTTTCCCTAGGATTCTTGTGTAGTCCACACCTGAGTTCTGTACTGCTTGGTAGTCAGAACACTGAGTTGAATACATTCCAGAAGCAATCAGATGGTGATTATATGTCCTTTGGGTGTACCAAATCGTGTTGTTTCTGATCCTTCAGTGATGAGTTCAATTCTCCATCAATAGGGGAAGGTTTTCTAGTCATGAAAATTTTTGTGGCAGGCTAAAACTCGTGGGGGACAGGTTAGAGGTCATCTAACAGAACAACTGGAGGCAGCTAAGTGGCATAATGGCTAGAGCACTGGGCCTAGAATCAGAAAGACCTGAGTTCAAATATGACCTCAGACACTTGTTAGCTGTGTGACCTTGGGCAAGTCACTTAACCATGTTTGCCTCAGTTTCCTCATTTGTAAAATAAAGTGGAGAAGGAAATGGCAAATCACTCCAGTATCTTTGCCAAGAAAACCCCAAATGGGGGGTCACAAAGATTAGGACATGACTAATTGACAACTCTGGGTAGACTAAGATACTAAGTCAAGCATAGCCTAAAGAATGCTTCCCTTTGCCTTGGGCTTTTGAGAATATATAGTCAGAGTAAGATGATGAGATAGATTCCCATCCTCCTACTCTCCACAGGCCCCTTCCACACCTCAGCTACTAAGATCACCTTACCTTTGAGCCCAGCTTCCTAGATTTAGAGCTAAAAGAGACCTTATTCGTAGTCTGGTATTTTCTTTTAGATGAGAAAATTGTCCTCTTCAAAGGTCCATATCTGTGTTAGGGATGGGGTTCAGGTTCTGGGACTCCAAATTCAGCTCTTCTTACTCCACACATCACGAATGCTTCTTAGGTTGAGGGCTTGGGATAATAACTTTCCTTTAAATGACAAATTGTATTTACTGGAAAGTTTGTATGGAAAGGAAAGTTAATTCCAAGTCATTAATTATATGGACTGGGTCTATGTGATGTTAAGTATCTGGAAGTAAATAGGAAAATTCAGTCAATCATCCAGCTGGATATAAATTGGTTTGTTGTCTCCAAAGCAGCCCAAACAATGGATAACACCTTCTACCTTTCATCAAGAGGTTTAAAAGGGAGTAGACACGATCTGTGAGAAAGTGGCAGGAAAAATGTTTTAGTGAAATCCAAGAGATGGACCAGAAAGGTCACAGAAGTGTGTTTATTAGGAGATAAGATAACACATCTAGCTTCTGTCTCTGGTAGACAAGCATAACCCATAATTTATTGAGCATACAAAGGTGTAATGAACACTTTCTTTGAAATGATGATGATGGTGATCTCTAAGGGAGGAAGGGAAGAAAAAAAAACTTACGTAACTTTATTATATATTTGAAAGGAATAGTAAGTTGTACATAATAGATTTGCAGTTTCATGTGCAATTATCTTTTTTATTAGACTATGTTATGGAAATGCTTACTTTAGTCTATAAATTAAAAATAAAATAAATACAATTAAAAAAAAAAGAAACAATGATGGTGATTCCTAATTCTGCCATGCAGAACAAGTTTAACCCTTCTTCCTCACAACAGCCCTTTAAATACTTGAAGATAACAATTATGTCTCACTTGAGTCTTCTCCAGACTAAATATTCTCAGTGTCTGCTCCCAATTTTCTTATGCCACAAATGCAGGCCTTTTACCATACTATTCATGCTTCTCTGGAAACTCTTGAGTTTATGAGTGTCTTTTCTAACAGGAACCAAGAACCACTCTCCTGATGGGTAAGAGCTCACAGGATATGAGCAAGCAATTCTCAAAAATAATAATAATAATCACAAACTACTAACAATTACATAGAATATTACACAAATTATTTATATTACATAATTTATACATATATACATATGTAATACATAATTATTTATACTACATAAATTATATGGAATATTACCAAATTTCTAACAATGAGAGAAATGCAAATCAAAACATCTCTGGATTTAAGTTCATAGCCAACAAATTGGCAAAGATGACAAAAGCTGGCCAGAGTTAGTGTTGGAGAGTCGGCAGGAGAATAGGAAATCAATCAACAAGTATTTGTTAAGTGTTTACTACGTGCCAAGCACTATGCCAAGGCCTGTGCATTTGGAGTCAAAGGTGAAATAGTCCCTATCCCCATGGAGCTTATATTCTAAGACAGAGCTAGCATAGACATGTGTAAGTTTTTAGATAATACATAAAAGAGGATTCAAAGTAGTTCGGGGAGGGAGTGTGCCAGCAAGCCACTCCAGTATCTTTGCCAAGAAAACCCCCAGTGGGGTCATGAAGAGTCGGACGTGACTGGAACAACTCAGCAGCAGCATCTGTAGCTAGAGTGACGAGGAAAGGATCCTTGCAGAAGGCTGTACTTAATCTGAAGGAAACCAGGGCAGGTAGGTGGTTTGGTGGATAGAATCAGGAAGACCCTGGCTTAAATCCAGCCTCATACACTTACTAGCTGTGTGACCCTGGACGTGTCACTTAACATTTCCTTATCTCAGTTTCCTCATCTGTAAAATAGGGATAGTAATAACACTTCCCAGGGATGTTGTGAGAATCAAATGAGATAATAATTGTTAAGTGCTTGGCGTAGTGCCTACTACATAGAATGCACTATGTAAATGTTAGCTGTTGTTGTTGTTATTTTTATGCCAAGAGGCAGAGGTGGGGAGTGTGTATATTCCAGTTATGGAGGGCAGGCAGTGTAAAGTCATGTAAAGGGAGATAAGAGTATTGTAGGTGTGAAACAGTGAGCAGGTTGATTTGGCTATATTGCAGAGTGATGAGGAGGGATTAATGTGTAAGAAGATTGAGAGGTAGGGACAGCCAAGGTTATGAAGACATTTAAATGCAAAACAAAGGAGTTTGTATTTGATCCTGGATGTAATGGGAAGCCACTGGAGTTTATGGAGTGTATGTGTGGGGTGGGGGAGGTGGAGGGCAGGGTTTGGGTAGGGGTATTGATATAATCCAACCTGCTCTTTAGGAAAATTACCAATGGCTTAGTGTAAACTAGATTTAAATGGGGGTAAGTGTTAGTCCAGGTGAAAGGTGATAAAGGCCTATAAGAGACTAGATTGGGGATATAGTGGAAAGACTATGGAGGAAGATGTGACAATATTTGGCAATTGATGTATATATGAGGTGAGTAAGAGTGAGGAGCTGAGGATAACGTGGAGGTTGGGAACGTGGATGACTGGAAGGGTGGTGGTACGCTCTGCAGAGCATGAATTGATCCAGCCATTATGAATGTGTAATTTGGACTTACACTAAAAAATTTTTTTCTCATACTTTTTGACCAGAGATTTCACTGTTAGATATAGACCCTCTCCCCACCAAAAAGTCAAAGACAGAAAAAAAAGGCCCCAAATATGTCAGCGTTTTCATAGCAACAGTTTTTGTGATAACAAAGAGTTGTTATTTAGGGAATGTCTAAACAAGATATAGTACATGAGTGAAGGGGGATGTGATTGCAAGGCAAGAAATGACAAATGGGAAGAATCTGGAAAATCTTGGAAAGACTCGTATAAAGCAAAGCAGAGCAGAATGAGCAGAACTAGCTCATCGTGTCTGCAATGATGCAAATGGAAACAACAACGACACCCCGATACTCTATGATCATAATGACCAAACTTGACCTGGGAAAAGAATAGAGAAGGAGTACTTCCCTCCTCTCTTTTCAATGGTGAAATTGAAAATATTGAAATACAATATTTATTGTGTATGTTTTAGATGGTGATGTTTGGTGGATTTTCTGATTTTTTTTTTCTCTAATGGGTAGAAAACATGCAAATACCTACGTACAAACAAAATTTGTACAGGATAAATTGGGACGGCTCTAGCAATAACGGGGATAGGAAAGAGCCTTCTATAAAAAATCAAATTTTAGCCGGGGCTTGAAAGAAGCCAGAGAGGGAAGGAGTGAGAGAAAAGAGTGAAATAATGGGGAATTCCTCTTCCTCCAACTCAAGGGTTCTTAACCTGGGTTCTATAAATGCTTTCCTGACCTCAGCCTCTGTTTCTGGGTGAGACTTCGAGGCCTAAACACAACTTGGAAGAGGCTGCCCTATGGTGGTATTTTAGTGACAAAGGCCTTCTGGGATGGGGGTAGGGACAAAGATTCGTGAGGGTTGGGCATAGATATAGACCCTACAGTCCAGCCTCTCCTCTCCAGTTATCCCATTTTTAAGGACTGGTAGCTGGGAATCAGCAGTAGACTTTTAGCTTCAAGTGCCTTCTGAACTTCATGTGACTCTTGCCAAAGGGATGCTGGGATCAGTGGAGCTTTTGGTCAGAATTCCAAGTTCAGCACTAATGAAATGAATCTCATATGGGTTCTTAACCTGGGGTCTTTGAACTTGTTTTTAATAACATCTTGGTAACTATTTCAATATAACTGGTTTCCTTTGTAACCCTATGTATTTTATTTTACGTATTTAAAAACTTTTTTTTCTGAGAAGAGGGGCATATGTTTCACCAATCTGTGTCTGTGACAAAAAAAAAAAAGGTTAAGATCTCCTGCACACATCTTGTTGACTTTTAGTTAAACATGGGAAGCAAGTGGAAAAAATGACCCTAAATTAAAGAAAATCCAGGAACTTGTTCACTTTCTCTCTTTGTCTGCCTGTCAGCCTTTCTGTCTCTGTCTTGCTATCTCTGTCTCTCAATCTCTGTCTGTCTATTTGTCCATCTGTCTTTCACTCCTTCCCTTCCTCCTTGCCCCCCACCTCCTTCCCAATCTGGCTTAATGAGTTAAATCATCTTTGCCATAACTTTTTCATTCTATCAACAGTGTGATTCAATTTGGCTACCTTAATTTGGGAAGCTGCTTAAGTTCCTTCTTTCAAATGAATCCTGTATTTTCAAAAACACCTTTTATAATAATCCCCAAATGAATATTTATAGAGCATAGATATGGGAATGGCTAATTGTTCCTGGGATTCTATTGTGTCAACAGTCTTAGCTTAGTGAGAAAAGGCATCTGGGGATGAAAACCTACTGGCACACTCTTGGCTCTCAGTGAAATCCCCAGAGATAGAGAGAAGGGGAGGGATGAGGAAACTCAGGAAGAGAATTCTCTAAGCCAGGCAACCCTCAATTGAGTCCCAATGGCTAAAGACAATTCAGCATTCTTGAAAATCCCTAGAAGCAAATCCTTTTGGAAGGCCAGTGAGAGTTCAAGAAATATATTTAGAAAGTCAGAAACCTAGTTCAAAGAATCATAGAAATGTAGAGATGAGAGCTTCACAGACTGTCTAGTTCAATTACTATAGCATACCAAACAAGTGATTATCTAGCCTTTGCTTGAAGACCTCCAGTGAAGGGGAACTCATCACCTTAAATGAAACAAAGTATGTAAAATTACTTTATATACTTTAAAGTACAATATGAATATCAGTTATAATAATTCAAATTTAGTAAAAATGTATGCATGACACAATATATAGTAATACATGATTATAATTATCCCTATCATATTATTGTTATTATTTTCATATGCTCAGGTAGTCTATTCTTCCTTGAGATACCTCTAATCATTAGGAGTTTGTCCTTATATCAAGCCTAAATTTGCCTTTTTGCCACTTCTACCCATTACTCCTATTTCTTTCACCTGGACCAGGCAGAACAATTCTAATCTCTCTTTGAACTGACAGCTCACAAATACTTCAAGACAGTTAACATGTTCCTCTTTAATTCAATTCAACAAACATTTTTCAGCACATGCTATGTAAAAAATTCTGGGAATAGAAAGATAAAGAAAGAAAGAAAGAAAGAAAGAAAGAAAGAAGAGAAAAAAGAAAGAAGGAAAGAAGAAAGGAAGAAAAGAAGGAAATAGAGAAGAAAGGAAGGAGAGAAGAAAGGAAGAAAGATGGGAAAAGGAAGGAAGGAGAGAAGGAAGGAAGGAACGAAGGAAGGAACGAAGGAACGAAGGAAGACACCTTCCCCTCCTTGCCCTCAAGTAGTTTCAATTCTACTGCTAGAGGTGGGAGTAGCGGTGAGAAGATAATATATATACGTGAATCACAGTAACAAAAACAAACTTAACTAACAGCTGGAGGTGAGGAAGAGTGAGTCAGGACAGGCTTCATGGGGAAAGTGACCCTTGAATTTAGCTTTAAAGGAGAGTAGAGATTCCAAGAGATGGGGTGAATAGGGGATGCATGCCAGGAATGAGGGACAACCTAAGCAAAGACATGGAGAGAAGAGATGGAATGTCAAGTTTGGGGAATAGCTAGAAGGTCAGTGTGGCTGAGTACAAGAAGGATGGTAATATGAAATAAAACTAGAAAGACAGGCTGAAACCAGATAACAAAGGACATTATATGTCAGTCTGAGGATGATGTGTTATATCCTAGGGACATTAGGAAACCACTGAAGATTTTTTTTTTTTTAGCAGAGGAGGGACATAAAATGAAGACTTAGAAAGATCAATTTGGCAGCTCTTTGGAGGATGGATTGGAGAAGAAAGGACATAGATAAGGTAGCTATTGCAATAGTCTAGGCAAGACAGGATGAATCCCTGAATGAAGGTAATAAGTATGTAAGTAAACAGAAGGGAACAGATCTAAGTGATATGGTAAAGGTAGAACCAATCAGACTTCAAAATTAATTGGATATAGAGGGTAATGCAAAAGAAAGGATCAAAGAGGACTCCAAGTTTTCAAACTTAGATGATTGGAAGGATAGTGGTGTCTCCAGTCTAAACATTCCTAGTTCAACCTCCAACTGGTCCTTATGTATAGCATGAACTCAAGGCTCTTCAGCATCCTGGTTGCTCCTCTGGAGCTGTCCAGCTTATCAATATCTTTCCTGAGAGATGGCAATTAGTTAGGAAGGATTGTAGAAAGACAGGCACGCTAATACACTATTGTTGGAAATGGTTCTAACCATTCTGGAAAACAATTTGAAACTATGCTAAGAAAATTACTAATTTGTTTTCACTGTGAGGCATATAACTCCAATGAATTCAAAGATAGAAAGAAAACTCTTATACACATGGAAATATTTATAGCAGCACTTTTTGCAGTAGTAATGACCTGGAGAGTCAGGAAGTGGATGTCCACTGGTTGAGGAATGACTAAAAAAATTGTGGTATAAGAATACAATGAAATATTACTGTGCTAGATGATGAATGTGAAAACGATAGAAAAGCATCAGAAGATTTATGTGAATTGATATAAAGTGAAGTTGGCAGAACCAGGAAAACACTATCCATCATGACCATAACAACACAAATGCAAGGAACAACAACAAATCAAAAAACTGAAAGCTGAGTAAACATAATGACCAAAGATGTAACCCTTTCTCTTCTTTGGAGAAGTGGGAGACTAGGATTGTGGACATGGAATATAATGCCAGATTTGGTTACTGTGTTGACTAGTTTTGCCAAACATTTTTTCCTCTTTAAAAAAAATTCTCTATAGGGCTGCTAGGTGGCACAGTGGATAGAGTACCTGCCCTGGAGTCAGGAAAACCTGAGTTCAAATGTGGCACACAGACTAGCTGTGTGACCCTGGGCAAGTAACACACCATTGCATAGCAAAAAACAAAAACAAAGAAAAAAAATTCTCTATTATAAGGGATGGTTTTCTGAGTGGAGTAGAAGGTGAATGAAAGTGATATGAAAACAAAAGCTATCAATAAAGGAGATTTCCTTAAATAGTGAATTCTCCTAATGACTTTAAAATAGGATTCTATTTACAACATATTTTCTTTTACCCCAAATATCTCTGGAATGCCTTTATTGAGGACATATGGAAAGGGCACCAGAACTAGAGTCAGAAAACCAGGCTTTGAGTCCCAGCTCTGTTACTTTCTATTGGTACTAAGTTGGTCAAGTCACTTCCTGTGAGGGACTGTCTGATGTTGGCTACTGCCAAGTGAGGCTTGTGGCAAGATTGGGGTAGGATCTGGGTATTAGGAAGTAACTGGAGCTCACCCTCCCAAGGCAGGGGCTGTGGTAGGCGGAGTTGTGGTGAACTGGGATGGGCTGGATATGGAGAAGTCCTGAGGCAGTGGGCAGTGCTATGTGAGATAAGCTGGGGAAGGATCAGGATACAAGGAAGTAGCCGGAGCATGTGCTCCTGAGGCAGGGGGCTGTGCCACATGAGAGTGGGATGGCAGAGGACGAGTTCCCTTTGCTTAGTCCCCTCCCTAT
>NW_020940358.1:7391197-7437635 GCF_900497805.2 Vombatus ursinus | reverse complement strand
GGTATCTGGGCCTGACTTCCTAGGTCACGTGCTCTCTCTTTGTCTATACACTAATCCCAGACGCCTCCTTCCTGTATCCGGTCCTAGCCTCCCACGTCACTTCCTCTCCCTTGGTGCGCTAAACTCAGACATCCCCTTCCGGTATCTGATCCTACAATCAATGACTAGTAGGCAGGCTGAGGAGGAGGGGCTAAGTAGGTACTTAGGAATGGTCGTGGTCCGAGCACGCTCTCTCTTTGCTCCTGCTCTCTTGCCTGGCCTTCCTGCTTGGCCTTGCTGTGATGGCCTCTGAATAAAGCTCGGGTGTTGGCACCTCCTGGTAGGCTCGTCTCTGTGTTTATCCGGTTGGGGACCGAAGACTGGTAAGTATGACTCTGGCAACCTGCTCCTTATAGCAGGAGAGTGCACGGTGTGGCCGGCACAACTTCCCTTCTCCTCACCTCAGTTTCCTCATCTGTAAAATGAGGATATTGGATGGATGTTACCTAAGCTTCCTTCCAGCTCAAAAACTTGTGGTCCGATTGTATAAATTGAAGGTCACCTGTATAGAACCACTCTCCCTTGCATCTTCCCTCAGCCTCTCTTCAACTCCCCCACCTTAAAAGTTGTAGTAAGAGGCAGGTAGGACTTAACAATCTCTATAAGCCCCTTTACCCCTATGGTTCTATAAATTTTAAGTAATTTCTAGAATTAATTCTATTCCATAAATTATTATAAGAATGATGAAGATCTCAGAATGAAAGAGTCAGGAAAAAAGGAAATTGACCTTAAATTATAGCAATAAAAGGGTAAGACACAGAGAAGGACTTCCTACAGGCTAGCAACCAAGGGAAATTAAAGAATGTACTTTAACGTGCATTCTTCTCCTCTGTGAATCTCCAACTCCTGTCCTGATCGTGACCCTCAGTATAATATCTGATTGAGCTCTTGCCCTTGGGTTTCAGTTTCCTTCCCAATTTCTCTTTTCTAGCAGATCCCATAAGCTGGTGGTGTTATGTGAATTCTGAAAGATAAGAGGCTTGCCAGGGCACTGTGCTTGCAGGTGGATGTGGAGAGGGAGGAATTGGGGGGAAGCTTATGGTGATTAAAAATCATGGTGGAATATGAAAAATGTCCCTTGAAGCTCAGGGAGGTTTGTTTATAAATATAGGTCTTTAGGAGGCCCTGAAAAATGAACATGATCCTGTAAAAACTTTCACTTCTTCTAAGCAGCTGCCTGCTGTGTGCTAAATAAATCATCTCTCTTGTTGCCTTATACAAGGAGAGCAAGAAAGATGTGTTAGAGCTTAAAAAAAGAAGAAAAAGTCTGAAGTCCTTGGTGTGGATTCAGTACTTCCTCGATGTTCTGTACTCTCCCCAAATTGAATGTTGCAGTCCATGGAGAGAGTAACCTGACCACCTGTCAGCCAGTGGGGGAGAGAGAGCATGAGACAGACAGACTAACGGACAGAAGGATAGGTAGACAGATAGATACATAGAAAGATAGATAGTGAGATAGATATATAGACAGATAGATAATCGAAGGAGAGAGCTATTCAGTTATTAGCTATAATCTTCCAAATAAGACCCTCTGGAAATTTATAATATAGCATAACATGATAAAGAAAATTTTTCTGCCAAGGGAAAGGGGGAGATTCCAGGGTTTGCTATCTTCTAGCCCTATTAATAGATAGACACCCTTCCCAAGGACTTACCTACTGTTCTTAGAAACACTAAAGCAAGTTACTAAGCCATCCCTATTTGTATATGGTGTGCACTCTAAGGAGACCACATTTGTCAAACAGATACATTTGGGGAAATAGTTTTCCTTACCTTAGGATCCTTCTTTTAGAGAAGGGGAAAAATTTTCTTTAAGCTTTAAGGTCCACTGTTGCACCTTGTTTCCAGGCCACCATCTTGATAGAGAGGCAGGGAGATAGAAAAGAGTAAAGCTGAAGTATTAGGCATCAACAGTTGAAGCAACATGTAGGAAATAATCATGAAAGTCAATGGGAAAAATATAGTATTTCATTTTTAAATATCATTTATTCATGAGATTTTAGGCATATATCTATTACATAAAACAAAAGACACCTTTCTTTAGAAGCACAGAAGACAATGAGGCTTTTTTTTTTTTGCTGTTGCATTGATTTCAGTTTTCAATTGTGAAATGCCTTGGTAATGTCACACCATCCCTATAACCAGTGTCCATAAAACTGTAAAGGGTGGTGCTGGGACTTCAGTGCATGCTCCATTCAAAATGGAACAGAAAATGAATCTTCCTATTGCTCCAAGGAGATCAGGGGTAGATCCAAATTCTTACCAGTGGAAAGGCAGGAGAAGGCTTTGTGCCAGAAAGCCTGGATCTGGCTTCAATGGGTATTTCTAACACTGTGTGAACCACACTCTCCCACAAATACACTTATCATCAGTGGGAAGACTGAGTATAAACATAGAATACACAAGTAGAGAGACATTCATGTAGTGAGTACACATGGCCATTGGCAACTCACCTCTTTGACTCTGCAAGGTCCTGATGCCTTCTTTCTCTCTCATGGTTGCCTTAAAATTATTTTCCCTGGATAGAGTGTCTCTACTGGGCATGTTGCTCCACTGGGCTCCCTGTGTCTACCCTTTGATGGGCAAGGCATCTCCTATACGATTTCTCCACTGAAAGAGAGAGGAAAAAAAGTCTCCTCCCTTCTCCACTACCATCCCTTTATCCTCAACTTAAGAAGAAAAACAGGAGTAGAGAAAAACAATGATCTCTCAGGAGCTGGCTTTGCTCTTCATAGAGGGCTCTCTTTCAGATTGCTAGGATTGATTATTAGTTGGCAGGCAACTCCCTTAGAGAAAGTGATTGAAGAATTGGATTTCTTGCTTTTAAAAAGCTACCAGGAATCCTTCAGCCTATTTGTCATCAAGTTGATGGAGAAACTTCTTCATGCCTCCTAAAGGAGCAATGAAAATAAACACTTCTTTATATTTCTTTTACAAGCTGTTGAATGGGCCATCCTATTTCACAACTTTACAGTCTTGGAATAAACCACTCAGAATGTGAACCACATGAGGTCTCACACCTTTTACAAAGTGAAAAATTCTACTGTCAAAATCTGAAAGGGATTTACCCTATTAAGTGTGCAGGTGTGACCACTGCAAGACTGAAAGAGGCTAAACCTTAATACCTTTTTGTTTTTGATACCTTCCTCCCACACCTTGCAATTTTATCAAACGGAGTGAGAGATTCAATTGAGTAGGGGCCCCCTGATCAACCCTCTTGCCCCTTGATATCTTCTAGATACTGGAAACATGATATACACGAGGGATACAGGCATTGAAGCTTCACCAAAGTAGCTGAGGATTGAACTGGTCACAATGAATCAGTTGAAGTTTCAGTTGAAGAATCTGGGAGTATTTAGCCTGAAGAAGAGATGGCTTAGGAGTGATGAGAAGTTTAACATCAAGTATTTGAAAAGGTCTTCCTTTATGTGGAAGAAACATCAAACTTCTTTTACTTGGACCCAGAGGACAAAACTAGAAGCACTGAGTAGAAATTACTTGAAAGTATACTTTGTCTCACTTGAAGAAAAGATTTCCTAATGCTAAGATTTGTCTCAAAGTGGAATGGGCTTCCCCCTTGAATTCAGAGATGTCACACTCTCTTGGTTTCCTAAGTATTCCTCTATCTCCTTTGCTAGGTCCTCACCCCACTTCCTGCTCTCTTAAACTGAGTGTTCCCCAAGCTTTTGTCTTTGGCCTTCTTTTCAGACTATTTCCTTTGACAACTCATTCAATTCCATAGTTTCATTTATCCCCTCTATGCAAAAAATATCAGATGTATATCTTTCGCTATGGCCTTTCTTCTGAGCTCTAGACATGAACCTCCAAGTAGACAACAAGGCATTCCAGCTGCATGTACCCCCATCACCTCGAAGTTATTCTATCCAAAATAAATCTCTTTATTTGTGCCTCCAAATGTGCTTCTCTTTCTGCCTTGATAGAAAGCAGTTTCTGTCAGTGGTACCACCATTCACCTGGGCTCTGAAGTTTGAAACCTTGGAATAAATTTTGAGTCTTCCCTTTCCCTCACCTCTTAAATCTAAGCTGTCACCAATTTCTATCTAATCCACCTTTAAAGAGTTCCAATATCCATCATCCATCTCCTCCTTTCTACTCCCTCTGCTACCGCCCTCATTACCACCCACTTGGGCTATTGAGATAGGCTCCAAATAGGGATTCCTGCCTCTACTCCCTGGTAGCTCCAATACATCCTTCATCCTGCCATCAGACTATTCTTCCTTATGAATAGATCAAGTAATGTCATTCTCCTGCTCAAAAATATATGGTAGCTCCATATGGATGACTGAAGGAAATGTAAACTTCTTTGCCTGGAATTAAATTGCCTCCACAATCGGATACCACTTCATTTTTCAGTCTTCTTTCATGTTGGTGGTACAGTGAATAGCATGCCAGGCCTGGAGTCAAGAAGATTCATCTTCCTGAGTTCAAATCTGGTCTCAGACACTTATTAGCTATGTAACCCTGGGCAAGTCACTTAATCCTCTTTGCCTCAGTATCCTCATCTGTAACATGAGCTGGAGAAGGAAATGGCAAACCACTCCAGTATCTTTGCAAGAAAACCTCCAAATGGGGTCACAGAGAGTTGGACATGACTGAAATGAGTAAATATCAAAAATCTAATATTTATTTCCTTTATATACAATACACTTTAGCCAAACTGGACTACTCTCTGTCCCCCAAACACCCCCTGTGCTTTCTCACCTCTATCAATGCCTTTGTTATCACCACTCTCTATTCTAGAAAAATCTTTCTTCCTTCTCTCTGCCTGTTGCTTTCCTATCAGTCCTTAGTATGTATATTACTCCTCTACCTTACTCCCCAAACCTTGCAGCACTTTGTTTTAAACCTCTTTAATGTACTTTCCTAGAGGCAGCTAGGTGGTGCAGTAGGGAGAGCTCTGGGTCTGGAGTCAGGAAGACCTGCTTTCAAATCCAATCTCAGACATGAGCTATGTGACCACTTACAAGTCACTTAAATTCTATCTGCCTTAGTTTCCTCATCTGTAAAATGAGGATCATAATAGCACCTACCTCAGAGGATTGTTGTGAGGACAAAATGAGATAATATTTACAAAGTACTTAGCATGGTGCCTGGCACATAGTAGATAACAAATGCTTGTTCGCTTCCCCTACTTATCATGTAATAATGTCTATTATAGTTTTCTGTGTTATGTCCTAGACTATTAACTCCATGAAGGCAAGGACAGTATCTTACTCAAACTTTTTACCTTCTCCAAGTGCTTAGAACAGTGCTCTGCATAGAAATAGGCTTAATAAGTGTTTGTTGAATGAACCAATGAAGTTTTGAATAATGAATAAATACCATGGTAGGTAATGAATTCCCTATCACTAAAAATTTTCAAGTGGAACCTGGATGAATATTTGCCAGGCATACTGTAGATAGTCCCTCCCTGCTCAAGTAAATCTTGGATTAGATGTCTTCTGAAGTCCTTTCCGATCCTGAGATTTTATGATAGGAGGATAAGTAGGATATAGACAATATAGAAAGGAAGAGGAAGAAAGAAATCAAAGAAAGAAGAAAAGGTTCTATGGGTACAAAAGTATTTATAGCAGCTCTTTTCACGGTAGTCAGGCATTGAAAACTAAGGTTGTGCCTTCCTATTGGGGAATGGCTAAACAAAGTGTGGCATATAAATGCAATTCAATATTATTGTGCCACAAGAAATGATGAAGTAGACAATTTCAGGTGAAATGGGGAAAGACCTTTATGAACTGATACAGAGCAAAGTGAGCAGCACCAGTACAATCACTGATTTATACAGTAACATAATAAAGAAAACAACTTTGAAATACTTTAGAATTCTGATCAATGCACTGATGAAATATGAGTCCAAAAGAATAAAAATGAAATGTACTACTCACTTTCTAACAGAGAGATTACAAACTTAAAATTCAGAAAAAGACACTGCTAATGCGGGAATTTGTTTTGCTGGACTATGCAGCTAGGTATTAGGAAAATTTTTAAATTGGTTGATGAGTGGTAGTGGGAGGAACAGATTAAAGAATAGTTGTTACTTTAAGAATAAACACTGTTTTAAAAGGAAGGAAGAAAGAAGGAAAGAAAGAGAAAGAAAGGAAGGAAGGAAAGAAGAAAGAAAGAAAGAAAGAAGGAAAAAAAGAAAGAAAGAAAGAAAGAAGGAAAGAAAGAAAGAAAGAAAGAAGGAAAGAAAGAAGAAATTATACGGTATTCTGAGTAAAGAAAACTATAAACAAATAGATGGAGTCAAGAAAGACCAAGATGGGGAGAAGCTGGTTGTACTGTTGAGGAATGTTTAAGTTAGGTAGTGTTGGAAGAAAAGATTTGATAGATAAGATAGGGGCAGATGCTGAATGGCTTTGAATGCCAGGCTAAGTAGTTTGGACTTAATCCTGTAGGCAATGGGGAGTTATTAAAAACTTTTGAATGATTAAGATAATATTTTAGGAACATTATTAGGATGTCAGTGTACAATCAATCAATATGCATTTATTAATTACCTATTATTTGCCTTAATAGGGGGATCTAGATGGCTCAGTGGATAGAATGCTATGCCTGGAGTCAGGAAGACTCAAATCTAGCCTCAGACACTTACTAGCTGTGTCATCCTGGACAAATCACTTAACCCCTATTTGCCTCAGTTCCTCATTCATAAAGTGAGCTGGAGAAGGAAATGGCAAACCAATCTAGTATCTTTGCCAAGAAAACCCCAAATGGGGTCAAGAAAAGTCTGACATGATTGAATGATTGAATATGAACAACAACAATGTGCCTTAAGGAACTAATATTTTTGTAACAACAGATTCCACTATCCCAGGGGCTTCAGGGATGGTCCTTCCAATAAAAGGACATCATTCTATGTTTGTGTGGATCAGGTTCATTCCTGAAGGAACTTAGCCTCCAAAGAGAGAGATCGACCTCCTTTTTTTCATTGTCCTTGGGTCTTTATGCCCCTACCCTGAAGTCTCAGGGAAAATCACTTTAAGCTTAGGTTTGGTTCAAGTCTGGGATCTTCCCAAAAGGAATTAGAAAGGTAATAAATGTACAATACAGATCATGAATATGGTAGTTCTTTATTTCCTCTACACAAAATAAATGTGCAAGACATAAAATACTCATAAGCACGCACTGACACAAACTTAACACATGAAACAGTAACCCATAACTTATATTCTCCCAAGAGATTGGTACTAAAAACAGAAGGCACAGTGGGATTGCTGAACAGCATCTTGTATTTACTTTGTCTCTGCTTTATCTGAACAAATCCCTCATGGTTCATGTCTCCTGGCAAGCCAGGCTAGGGTGTAGGCTCATTCTCTTGTAGAAGATCATCTCTTCCTAGAAGGGTCTAGTTGTAGAAAACTCTTCCTGCTGCCAGTCATCTCTGATGTGGGATATAGGAATTACTGACCTCTTGGATTCATGAGGTTGTCTTCAAGTCCATCTCAGGATCATTGTTCAGTCACTTATACTTAAAGAAATACAAAGGAGAAGAGATAGACAGAGGCCCAACATCCAGACTCAGGCTTACTTAGGGAGCACACATTTTTCCAGCTATGTTTGAGTAGCTACCAGAGGATCTGAGAGAAGAAGGAAGAGAGGGAGAAGAGGGAGAAGAGAGCCTAATCCTGATAGGAAGTCGAAGAAAGAGGTTCAATGAGTCCCCATATTAGGGAAAAAGGAAAAGAACCTATTTGTTCTGAAACATTTATAGCAGCTCTCTTTGTGGTGGCGAAGAACTGAAAATTACAGGGATGCCTTTCAATTGGGGAATGGCTGACCAAGATGTGGTATATGATTGTGATGGAATACTACTGTCCTATAAGAAATGATAGCTGGGTGCTCTCAGAAAAAACCTGGAAAAACTTGCATGAAAGAATGAAGAGTAAAATGAGCAGAACCAAGAGAACATTGTATGCAGTAACAGCAGTATTATTTTAAGAATGACTTTGAGTGAATAACCTATTTCTCTATTATAAATACCCAAATTAACTATAAAGGACTTATGAAGAAAGATGCTATCTTTCCAGAGAAATAACTAATAAATAGCATGATGTATAGAATAATTTTACATATATATGTATATATACACACACACATATATATTCCTATTTGTCTCTAATGGTAGCCATCTCTGGGGGGGGGGAAGAAAAAAGATTTACATGATAATTTTGGTGTATATTTGAAAGGAAAAGCAAGTTGTGCAGAGTAGATTTGCAATTTCATGTATAATCATCTTTTTATTGTACTATGTTATGGAAATGCTTGTTTTATTACATAAATTAAAAAAAGAGTTTCCATACATTTTGCAGACTAGGAGAAAGAACACAAGAGAGTAGATATGCTCCTTTTAGAGTGGACCACTCTTTCTGGCCCAGTGGCCAGCTATCACTGACACAATTTCCTCTTCCTGCCACCATCATGGGAACTAATCCGTGATCCCAAAGCTCACAGGATTACAGTTTTAGAGCTGGATGTGACCATAAAAGTCATCTAGTCTAATGCCCTCATTTTATAGAAGAAAAAACTGAGGACCAGGGAGAGTAAGTAATTTGACCAAAGTCACTTAGGTAATAATTGGCAAAGACAGGATTTCCAGCATTTTCAATTTTCAATAAAATTTCTGCTGTACCAGGCTGCCTCTTCTCTTAGATACTGAGCACACATGTCACTAGAATTGGCCAACAGAGCTCAACTCAACTACACCTCTGTTTCATGGGATGGCACCTATAAGCCCATCTCCAAGAGTGCTCCATGATGTATGCCCCAATCTAACCCCTGTTACACACTGTATAGGGGAATAGTGTATTTTTTAGGGTACAGGGTGGCTTAGAACAGCAAGACTAGCTAGGAGAGTGGCCAGTGAACCTCAGGATGCAATTGTAATTTTTTTTTCTTAGAGCTTGTCTGGCAGTTTTCTGATTTCTTGAGGAGTAAGTACTATGCATCAGCCTACAGTGAGAACCAAAAGGTAGACCAGAAAGAGATGCTAATAACAAGTCCACACTCTGAGTAAACTCTGGATTGAAATGATGGGGCTAACCAAGATTCTCTCTAAGGTACTTTTCTAAACTAACATCCCATAATCTTGTGATACTAAATGATACTAATTGTTCAGCAGAAAATAAAAATTAGATTAAATATCCAATTCCTTTGCATAAAAATCCAGATAGGTAATTGTTCACATTTTCCCATTGGGCCCCAAATAAGATCAGGGACTTCTTTTCTGTGACTCTCCCTCAGCACATCAGGGATAGAATTTCCATCCCTGGGTGGTGTGTTGAAGACCTTCTTGGAAAACACGGCTGCTTTGACCTGTCCGGTGCCTGGCACCTTGTGAGAGCTCAGAGATCAGAGGATAATGACTATGGTAATGGAATAATAATTAATAATGCTTCTAATATTAGTGATTGACAGACTAGTTCTCTGGGAGATCTTCTGGGTTTGGGAGAGTCTATATTGAAGAATGATGATTTGTTCTGGATTTTATAGCATCAAACTGATCTTTAACTCACAGCAGGAACCAGGAAAGCTTTTTGCCCTGATACATTTTTACATTTAAAACAGGATTTCTAAAATGCAGCCAGAAGTACAATCTAATGTATCTTCTCCCCTCCTCTCCTCCCTCCCATCCCCCAGAAACTGCTTTCCATTCTTTTATGACTAGATTCTTCTTTCTCCAAAAGAAAAAAATAGATATATTTCTTGACCTAGAAAATTACTAATGCAGGAGGATGGAGTGTATAATTAGTATGGTTCCATTTCACTCCACTCTACATCTATTCCACACGTTTTCCCAGAGACCCATCTCTGTGTCCAGCTCTGAGGGAAAACAGAAGGAAGAAAACACAGTCCTTTCCTGATGGTCTCACAGAAGCCAAAAAAGTGTATATTCACTCAACAAACTTTTCTAGAGTTTGCTATTTGAAAGGCACTTGTTGGGCAAACAGAACAAGAGCTGGATATGTTAGCAATTAAATCAAAGTACAATACAAAGGACAAGATGTGTAACACCGAGAGGCAGTGCTATGTGTGCGTGGTCTGGAGACTATCTCTGTACAGAGTTATAGCAAAACATCTTGGAACTTATAGGGCACCAAGGTTAGGGTCCTCACAGGTCAAGAGGATCAGCATCTTCCTCTTTTATCTGACCCAAGGAGATGGCTCCCTTCTTCCTCCCCACTCTCTCCCTGTCTGTCTGTTTCTCCCCTCCCCTCCCCTCCCCTCCCCTCCCCTCCCCTCCCTTCCCCTCTCCCCTCCCCTTCTCTCCCTTCCCTTCTTGATTTTATAGCATCAAACTGATCTTTAACTCACAGCAGGAGTCAGGAAAGCTTTTTGCCCTGATACATTTTTACATTTAAAACAGGATTTCTAAAATGCAGCCAGAAATGCCATCCATTCTTGCTGTCCCTCTAACATGAATGTCTATACTGTGTTCATTTGAGGCCATTCTTCACTTTCCAGCCTTATGTTATATTAGTCTCCTTCATGTGTTCTATAATCTAACTAATCAGGGTTGAGTCCTCATGTATACCTTGCCCTTTCCTATCACTCTTCCTTCTCTACTTGTTGGATTATTACCTAGCCTTTAAAGCCCAACTAAAATACTATCTCCTACAAGAAACCTTCTCTGATTCCCCATTCAGTAATGGTCTTTACCTCCTTAGATCTCACAGAACACTTTGCTTGTACCTCCCATGTCTGCACTACTTCATACTATAGTTGTTTATGTATGTATCACACATAATTTTTATTAGATGGCAGATTCTATGAAGGTGGGAAACATATCTTATCTAAACTTTAAATTTCTCCCAGCACCTAGTACAGCATTATGCACAGGTACTTAGTAAATATGATGAATTAAAATGAATTGAATCTGGGAAAAATGAAGAAGACTCATGAATAGAAGCAGAAAGCCCAGCTCCCATAAGACCTGCTCCAGGAAAGCCTAAAAAAATCACACCAGACCCAATGATGATAAAGTAATCCAATAAGCAACTATACCAAGTGATCTTTTCTATCCTAGAACTGCACAAAACATAAGCTAGAAGTCCATGGACAATAGGAAAGAGGACCCACTAGCCAAGCCAGATTCAGTATAGACAAACAAAATGGCAGCCTTCCTATACATCAAAGACTAATGAGAGACTTGGAAGTCTGCAAGCCTCTGTGTTTAGAGGCAGCCTGGAAAGAGGGTTCCTACGGGAGGGAACTTTGAAATATCTGGGATTGGCAGTCATTAGCAAGATGTGCCTGTGCTCCTATCAGTGTATGGACTGGGGCATGCCAGGCTCTTGGGTTCTTATGTTCTTAGCACTCTGTCTTGAGATACCATAGAGGCTTCTGAAGATTCATCACTCTGAACCTCAAAGATCCAGGTGAGGCTAACCCCTGGAAGTGGAGGTCAATGTCGAACCCAGATGATATATGTCAAGATCAAGCAGGGTCAACCACCTCTACTCAAAAGTGCAGCAAAGGGCAGAAACTGGTCTTGACATAAAGCCTCAGTTCAGTAACTATGACTGGGGAGATAGGTATGCATAAGAAGAAATAGATTACTATAATGAATTAAGATAGATCCAGAGATGCCCAAAATCCAACCTAGAAAAAGGTAATAATTCCCTAACAACTACAAGCAAAAATGCAGAGAAAAAATGAATTTCCCACAAGGACTACAGTAATACCTAGAAGATATGAAGCAAGAGACAAAAAATAGGTGGCAGGAGTGGGGCCAGGAAATTAAACCTCTGGAGGAAAGAATTGAGAGGATAAGAAGTAGTTTATAACAAAAAGTGGCAAACATTCCCCAAGTAACAGATTCTTAAAATTAAAATAGATGAAACAGAATAGATAACTTCATCAGATATAAGAAATATTAGAACAAAAGCAAAGGACTGAAAAAAGTAGATGAAAAGGTAAGGTATCTGCTATCAGAAACAAATGACCTGGAAAGATGATGATAGAAGAATTCAGGTGGATATAGAAACAATACACAGGAAATTGTTGGTTATGGTTTATTTTGTAACTTAGCATCAAAACTACAACTTGGTTGGTATGATCAGGGCTTTGTGCAATGGCGTCAACGTTTAGAGGGAATAACAGCACCATCTTCCCCTTTGTAGTCATGTCCCAGGCCCCTGACTTTCCATGCCCTATATCCATTGCCTCGCTAGCAGTGGTTAGTCCCTTAGCAGCATAGACACCTCATTCTGGAGTGGACATCCTCCCCTCCTGCCTTTCCCTCATCCCAGATACAATATTTCTTTGTTACTGCTCTTTTTTTTCATCACTGACTAACCACTTTCTCCCTTTCTCTATCAATTATCCTCTCTCCTGATAACTGAAACTTTGTCCATTTTCTATCTTGGGTGGGATTCTTTAATATAGAAGAGAGACAATTCCACCCAGCTGACTAGAAGTAATCTTAGTTGTCTCTCAAGACCACACTCACAGGAATTTTCTGGTTGGTTTTTCCTTGTTTATCACATAAACTTTCATCTCAAGATAGTCCCAAGTTTGTGGGATTATGGGTGGACATAAAAAGTGCTGAACTAATCAACATAAATGTAATTTCAAATTACAAACTTATTGGTGGGAATGCTCCAAAAGTTGTTTAGTGTTTTTCTCCTGCTTTAAGACTGTCATTATTCTGGACTGTGATGTTACATCAGTAACAAATTGCTCTCTAGTGACATTATGGCTATGAAATACAACTTTTTTTTACTAGCTGTCAGGAAGATTTTTTTTCTACTGCTATTAAATAAATGTATGCATATTTGTTTTTATAGTATATGTGGATAGACAGTGTATATTATGGGCTGTGTAGTGTGGGGAACCATCAGATTCCCTATGTGCTTTGCAGAAGGGATAATGCTTGAGGGAGAAATGTGACTCCTTCCATGGTCCATATGTATTTCCAACTCTGATATTCTGTGATTCTTCTTGAATGAATGGAAGACACTAACAAAATTATCTATCAATATCACCTGTACAATGTTAACTCATCAGGGATCTGTGTTTTCCATGTTATGCATATGGGAACTCCCTCTTCCAGACATATCATAATCCATCTATAAATGGTCTAGTCTAGAACTGTAAATAGTCCTAGAAGTTATCTGAGGTACTGACAGAATAAATGACTTGCTTAAGACTGAAGAGGAAGGAACTTGAACCCAGATCTCCATAGATCTATGTCCAATAGTCTCACCACTATGCTATATTTCATATGTTGGAGTAAGGGGCAAGAACTTGGATGGGAAAATTATTACATCTTTAGTTTTATCAACATCTAACTGAAATTTTCCTCAATTATGATTTGTTTTTAAAGTTAGTCTAAGGAGGCATCCACAAGTTTCCCTACACTGCCAAAGGGGTTTAAGAACTCTTGGGTCAGCTGGGTGTGGTGATGCTAAGGCTGAGGTGGTAGATCACTAAGCCACAGTTGAGCTAAAGTGATTGAGTGGATATACAAAGTATGTTTTCAATATGGTGAGCCCTCATGAGTGGAACAAAGGGATCGGGGGAACCAGGCTGCCCAAGGAGAAGTAAATTGGTTGAAACAGAGCAGGTCAAAGCCTCTGGCCCAATCAACAGGGGAGAGTTAGGTCTGTGAGTGATCATCCATGGTCTGTCCAGATACCCAGTTTCAAAAGGGGAAAGAAATAAATCATGTTCTAGATGATTTCTAACCTATAACAATCTGTTTTATGTTCTAAGGTACTTTCTAGCTCTGACTCTAAGTTCAAAGGTTCCTCACAACTCTAATATTCTCCCTTGTTAGAATGTAAGCTATTTGAGGAGGACAGTTTTTTTTCTCTTTGCATTCTTATTAGGTACCCCAATGACTGGAACAGAGTAAGCACTTAATGGATATCTGCTTATATCTTACATTTCAAAGACCTTTCCAGTTCTGATAGTCTCTGTTCTATGTTCTGAAGTCAATTTTGACTCTAACATTTTGTGATTTAAGTTCAGTCAATTATTTCTTTGTCTTGTTTACACAACACCAAACTGGTTTGATTGATTTAGGACATGAAGAGACATTTTCCCCACCCCCATCTCCAAGGAAAGATGCTTCCCATCCCTTTGTGACAAGGAATGATTCTTGATAAGGCTTAGCCTTTGATACTCTTAAGTCTGTAGACTTTTTCCTAATTTTGTCTTGGCCCTAAGCTCTAAAAGTGTGCTTAGGTGGCCAAAACAAGGGGCCGATAGTTATGGAGCCTCAGAGTTGTGCTATCAGTGACACTAAGCCTCAAATCACTCAAATTCCATTCCTTCAAGAGCTTATCTTTGTAGCTTCTGAGTGTTAGGGGGAACCAGACATATGGTATTCATTATGTGGGGAGAATAGCCATCTATAGTAGTTTGACCTCTCAGTGCCAGGACCAGGGTTACAATCAGGGTCACTTCTCACCCCCTGAGTGTCCCACAGGCACCTTCTTCCCTTCCCTTTGAGAATGGAAAGTCATGAGAAGGAAGGAAAATACACAAAAATATGTTCATCTTGTGTCTTGGAGAAAAGTTTTTGTCTGTAGAGATCCCAGTCACAGGGAGATATTAGGGAACACCTCTAGAAATGACCTTTCAAGCTACCCCTCCTTGAATACTTATGGACATGGAGCTCATTAGCTTTTAAGACATTCTTTCATAATTGGACAGCTGTGTCTATCACAAAATTTCCCTTGGGTGAGGGAGCATAGTACAGTGGATAGCAAATTAGCCTCATAGTCACAGACTCATAGAATTTAAAGTTGGAAGGGCCCTCATTGGTCATCTAGTCCAAACTATACATGAAAGGGAGCCCCAGTATAACATACCTAACATGTGGTCATCAAGATTTTCCTTGGAGATGTCCAAGGAGAAGGAACCCAACAACTCTCTAGACAGCTCATTCTCCTTTGAGAAAGTTCTAGTTGTAAGGAAGTTGCTCTGGAAATTGAACGTAATTTTGCTTCTTTGCAACTTCAACCTGTTGTTCCTAGTTCTGCCTCTGTGGTCAAACAGAATAAGCTTTGTATTTTCTCCACATGACAACCCATTAATATTTGAAGGCAGTGACTCTCTTTTGTTTTCTCTTCTCCAGGCTAAATATGCTCAGTTCCTTCAACTTATCCTCCTATGTATCATCCTCTACTTTCTCCCTCTCTCTGTCTCCTTCCCTCCCTCATATCCAATCTATTAACAAATTCTATTCATTCTACCTTCTCATTTTTCCTCCTTATGGGAATCATTGTCTTTTGGATCTTCAGAATTTCATTCTTAAAAATTTTCCATCCCTCCTGCAATGACTTCTCCCTATAGAATTTTAATCCAAAGGAGTCTACTTATCCATTTTCTGAACTCTTTTAAATCCACTCTCCCACCATCTAATAGTCATGTTAGATTATGCCTGGCTTTGCCCTCCTTCTCATTCATAAACTCTGGAAGATAATTGACACTTCCCCCCAAAGTTCTCATAATTTCCACCTCAGCAAACAGTTTTTATGGTCAACAAATCCAGAATAAAATTTCCCGTTGTTGGTTCCTCTGCCTTTTAAAAGATAAAATTATCATTAAAGATAGTGAGTCAATCAGTCAACAAGCATTTATTAAACTTCTACTCTGTGCCATGCCCTGTGCTATGTGCTAGTCAAGAAGTTTCCAGTTGCTCTCCTTTCAGCAGAAAGAGAGCTCCAGCAGATATCTGGATAATTGAAGTTTCCCATCTTCATTACATCATGCCTGTGTGTCAGGCTTATGGTGTATCCTATCCATCCTCCTCTAGTTCCTTTTTTTTTTTTGGTACAGGTTGTCTGTAGCATGCTTTGACGACAAAAATCATGCGTTTCTGAATCCTCCATTGATTATTTTCCAAATGTTCTCCACCATTTTTCACACCACTGGTTCCTGGATTTTCTTTCATGAGTATACATTCCTAATATTCAATACTTAATATACAATTCTTCTCCTTTTACCTATCTTGTTGCTTTTGAATCAGGTATACCCACAATCTCGTCATGAGTTTAACCCCACTGAGTCTCAGTGGTACTGATGAGGTCAACTTGCCTCCTTGCATTAGGATTTCTAGTTCTTCTGGTTTATTGCCTAAACTTTTAGCATTTGTCTGCAAATATTTGAAGCCAAGTAGCTATTAGCTCCTTTCTTGGATTTCATATCCCATGAACTGCTAGATTTTTCAAGTAATATTCTTTTTCCTTCTGTGTAGATACAATTTAGGGTCTCTAACTTGAGGGGGGGATAAGTATAGGCAATCTTATCCCTCTCCCATCATTTTTTTGGATTATAGTCCTTTAAATTAAGATACCTGGCTGATACATTCTTAGTAGTTTTTGTTGGTGTACTCCATTTCTGGCCAGTAATCTGTCATCCTTGTATTTTAAGCCATGGTCCAGAAATCCAAATTCCATTTTTAGATACCACCATCTTAACCAGCTGTTCAATTCCCAAATTAATTTTTTGCTTCTGCATACCTTGCCTTCAATAGGTAACTGTGCAATAAACATAACCTGTGTCCCTGTGGACTTCAGTTCCTTAAGCAAAACTTCATAATTGTTGGTAATACTTTTTAGATTCCTCTGACAATGTCATTTGTGCCCACATGAATTCCCCAATTGACAAGTCTTAGGAAGGTCTCTATTATGTCTTGGATACAGGCCCTGGGAAGATAAGAGAACTCTAGTGTTATTATCAGATCAATAAATAGTTGCCTCAGTAATACTGAGCAGAGAATCATCAGCCACTACTACTTTTCCCCTCTTCCTCTGATTCTTACTAGATGATCCATCACTTGATAGTTTCTTTGGCTCTGCTCTATCATTATTTGGAGGACAAGCAGCTTCTCTCTTCTCAGAGCATCCAACTCCCTCATCTCCAGATATTCAAATCCATTTTAAAGCTCTAATTATACAGCTGTCCTTTTCCTCTCCTTGCTCTTCTCCAATATCTTGACATGGGTCAACCCTCCCCTCTTCAACTTCACATTCCTCTTTTCCCCATTGAAGCTTTGATTTTGTTGGCTGTAGGAATATTTCATTCTCTCTAACCACCTGGAATATGGAGAGGCACTCTTTGTGTCCCTTTTTCTTCTTCTCTAGGAGAGACATTGGCCTACACTGGGAACAATGATGTTGGTGGTGGTGGTAGTCATTGTAGTAATGATAGTAATAATAGCTACCATTTATATAGCATTTTAAGATTTGCAAAGAGCTTTAGAAATATTATCTCATATTTTATTTAGATAACAGTTCCCCAGTTGTGGTGGAAATACAAATATCATGTACTCAATATCCTCAGCATACTCATATATATTCATATACTCATATATGAGTGTGTATGTATATATACATACATATATATACACTCACACAATATACTCATGTACTCAGCAAATCACTGCACAATTTCTCTTACTTTACAAACTTGCTGAAATTTTTAGCTTTGATGATTTGAACTACTTGTAGTTATTTATACCTCAACCTTAAAGAACTGATTAAAACTTTTTATAGGCAATTATCATCTCTTAATAACTTGACCACTAAAGTTACTTTCCTTGGTCTGAACATTTGAATCCTTTTCAGCCTTTCACTGATTTCCTATTTTTCACTAATTTACTCAATCTATGAATCTACTCTATTAATTTTTTACTTTCTAATTGTCTACTATCTTTTCAGAGTTAACTTGCCTTGTCTTTTTAACTAACTTGTTATCATTCTTGAGTCTAGCGCTTCAGGTGCTACTCCCTAGTCTTCTTTGAACCTCTTAAATAATTTTGTATCTTTCTTATTTATCTTTTTTAAAATATTATTTATTTTTAACATTCATTTTTTAAAATTGAGTTCCAAATACTTTCTCTCCTCCCACCCATTGAAGAGGCAAACATTATGATATCAATTTTACATACTAAGTCATGCAAAACATTTATATATTAGCTATGTTGCAAAAAAAAGACACAATAAAAAGCAAGAAACATAAAGAAAATGAAAAAAGTATGTTTCAATCTGCACCCAGGGTTCATTATTTCTCTCTTTGGAGGTGCATAGCATTTCTCATTGTGAATTCTTTGGAATTGTTTTGGATCATTGTATTGATCAGAGTAGCTAAGTTTTCTACAATTCATCATTGTCACATTATTGCTGTTATTGTGTACCATGTATTCCTGGTTCACTTCACTTTGAATCAGTTCATATAAGTCTTCCTAGGTTTTTCTGAAACCATCCTGCTCATCATTTCTTGTGGCATAATTCCATCATAATCATATACCACAGCCATTCCCCAATTGAAGGGCATCCCCTTGATTTCTGATTCTTTGCCACCAGAAAAAAGAGTGGCTATACTTTGGAAAAAAGAAAGGATCCTTTTCCTTTTTCTTTGATCTCTTTGGGATACAGACCTAGTATTGGTATTGCTGGGTCAAAGAGTATTCACAGTATTACAGCCCTTTGGACATAGTTCCAAATTGTTTTCCAAAATGGTTGGATTGGTTCACAACTCCACCAAAAGTGCATTAATGTACTTATTTGTCTATATCCCCTCCAGCATTTATCACTTTTCTGTCATCCTAGCCACTCTGATATGTGTGAGGTGATACCTCAGAATTGTTTTAATTTGCATTTCTCTAATCAATAGTGATGTAGAACATTTTTATGTGAATATTTATAGCTTTGATTTCTTCGTCTGAAAACTGTCTTCACAGTCTTTGTTAATTTATCAATGGGGAACAGCTCTTATTTTTTATAAATTTGGCTTAATTTCTCAAATACTTGAGAAATGAGTCCTTTATCAGAGAAATGTAATGTAATAGCCTCCCCCCCATTCACTGTTTTCCATCTAATTTTGGCTGCATTAGGTTTGTTTGTTCAAAACCTTTCAATTTCAAGTAATCAAAATTATCCAATTTGCTTCTTGTGATCCTTTCTATCTCTTATTTGGTCATAAATTCTTCCTTTATCCATAGCTCTGATAGGTAAACTATTCTATACTCCCCTAAATTACTTATGATATTACTCTTTATGTCTAAATCTTTTACCCATTTTGACCTTATTTTGATCTATGGTGTGGTACATTGGTCTATGCCTTGTTTCTACCAAGCTGCTTTTTATTTTTCCTGACAATCTTTGTTAAATAGTGAGTTCTTGCCCCTAAAACTTAGATTTTGGGGTTTATTAAACATTAGAACACTATGGTAATTTACTACTGGGTATTGTGTACCTAATCTATTCTACTGATCCACCACTCTATTTCTTAGCCAGTACCAGATTGTTTTGATGATTACCATTTAGTAACATTGTTTGAAACGTGGTATTGCTAGGCCACCTTCTCTATTTTTTATTGATTCCCTTGATATTATTCCCCCTCCCATATATTTTTATTTCATTAAATATTTCTCAACTATATGTCAAAATTTTTTAATATTTTTTTTTTGATTTTGAGTTTCAAATTCTCTCTATCCCTACTTCTCCCCTCCATGAGAAGACAAGCAATTTGATGTAGATTATATTCATGAAGTCATTTCAAATATATTTCCATATTAGCCATATTGAAAAAGGATACACAGACCATAGTGTATGATCTTTGTGATATAATCACTGTAACTTTCTTGCTAGCATTTTATTTTAAAATTTTGCATCAATATTCGTTAGGGAAATTGGACTACAGTTTTCTTTCTCTGTGCACTCTCTGGTTTAGGTATCAAAACCATATTTATGTCATAAAAGGAATTTAGTAGCCCCCTTCTTTACCCTTTTCTTCAAATAGTTTATATAGTTTTAGGCTTAATTGTTCCTTAATTGTTTGGTAGAATTCACTTGTAAATTCATCTGGTCTTGGGATTATTTTCTTAGGGAGTTCATTTATGGCTTGCTCAATTTCTTTTTCTAAGATAGGATTAGTTAAGCATTCTAGTTTCTCTTTTGTTAATCTGGGCAATTTATATTTTTGTAAACATTCATTTCCTTTAGTTTTACTAGCATATAATTAGGCAAAATAATTATTAATAATTGCTTTAATACTATCTTCATAAGACCTTCATTCACCTTTTTCATTTTCTGATACCTATAATTTGGTTTTCTTCTTATTATTTGAATCAAACTAACCAATGGCTTATTTATTTTATTTTTTTTCATAAAACCAATTCCTAGTTTTATTTATTAGTTCAACTTTTTTTTTTCACTTTCAATTTTATTTATCTCTCCTTTGATTTTCAGGATTTTCGATTTGATGTTTAATTGTTCTTTTTCTAGTTTTTTTTTAGTAGCATGCATAATTAATTGATCATCTCTTTGTCTCTTTTATCAATGTATGTGTTTAGAGATATAAATGTTCCCAAAGTACTGCTTTGGCTGAATCCCACCAATTTTGGTATGTTGTTTCATTGCTGTCATTCTCTTTAATGAAATTATTGATTGTTTCTATGATTTGTTCTTTGATCCATTCATTATATAGGTTTAGATTATTGTTTCTAATTAATTTTTAATCTATGCTTCCATGACCCTTTATTGAATGTAATTTTTATCACAATATGAGTCTGAAAAGGATGTGTTTAATATTTCTGCTTGTTTGCATTTGTTTATAAGGTTTTTATGCCCTAATTTATGGCCAATTTTTGTGAAGGTGCCATGTACAACTGAGAAAAAGATATACTTTTTTCTATTCCCATTCAATTTTCCCCAGAGGTTTATTACATCTAACTTTTCTAAAATACTATTCATCTCCTTAACTTCATCTTGTTTATTTTATTGTTAGATTTATCTAGTTTTGAGAGGGGAAAGTTGAGGTACACCACTAGTTTAATTTTACTTTCTATTTCCTCCTGTAACTCTTCAACTTTTCCTTTAAGAATTTTGATGCTATGGTGTTTGGTGCATATATGTTTAATATTGATTTATTGCATTGTCTATGGTACTTTTTAGCAAGATATAGTTTCCCTGCTTATCTCTTTTCATTAGGTCTGTTTTTGTTTTTGCTTTGTCTAAGATCGTGATTGATACCTCTGCCTTTTTTACTTCAGCTGAAGCATAATAGATTCTGCTCCAGTCCCTTATTTAAACTCACATTTCAAATTTTTTAGGCCTCCTTTTTCCTAGCCCTGAAGTGTTAGTGCCTTTTTATCTGAAGCTACTTTGTCTAGTAGGTGTGAGTTTTGTATATACCTAGTTATGTATATGTCATTGCCTCCATTAAATGTAAACTCCTTGAGGGATGGGATTGTTTTGATTTTGTCTTTGTATTTAATGTACCTACTATGACTCTTTGCAGTTAATGTTTGTTAATTGGTTGCTTGTTTGATGGGCAGTTTGGGAGTTTATCCTTTAAACTCTTCTCCAAAATCTCTATCCAGACAAAAATGGCTCTCAATGGGCAAAATTAGCACATTTTCTCATGTTCTGCCTGATTTAGTACTCTATGAAGATAGCCAAAGCTAGCCTGGAACATGAGAAACAGCAAGAATATCAGTTTGAATGAATGAAGGAAAAAGTAAGGGAGCAATGTATAATGAGGTTGGAAAGGTAGGTTGTAAAAAGCTTTTAAAAAGTCAAAGAGCAAAATTTGTTTGATCCTAGAGGCCATAGGGAGACATTGGAGTTTATTGAGCAGGGGAGTAACCTGGTTAGATCTGAACTTCAGTAAAAATCACTTTGGCATCTCTATATGTGATAGATTACAGTGGGGAGAAACTTGAATCAGAGAATCCAATTAAGAGGTTGTCTGAACATTTCTCAACAGAGAGCAAACACAGAAGAGCAGATGTTTGGGACTCTGAGGTTACCATTGTTTCACTTTTGTTTTTGTTTTTGTTTTTGTTTTCTGGTTTGTGCCACCTCTAATTTTGTGCCTAGATCAGGGATTAACCTAGGATCTACAGACTGAAGTTCATGAGCTTGGAACTTTTTAATACTTTCATAACTCTATTTCAATAGTTGAAAAAAATTGTATGACGGTATCATTGAAGACATTACATTTTGAGAAATTTTGCACCAAAATACAAGCTCACCCAACACATTAAATAATTATAGTTATGGTAATTTTTATGTTAGAAAAGCCTATGATATTACATTATTTTACTTGATTTCCAAGATTGTTTGTATGTTAATGAAGTTGTAATAAATTCTAATAAAAGTTCCATTGTATTTTAAGATAATTGTTTTTCTTTGTAATCTTATGTATTTTATTTTATTCATTTAAAAACTGTAAAAGGGTCCCATGTCACAAAAAACCTTAAGAACTCTTGCCCTAGATAGAGGCCTCCTGGTTTGGGAGTGATAGATCTTCTCCAGAAGGTCCAATTGTGATTCAGAGAGAGTTCAGTTGTTTTTCAGTTGTGTCTGACTCTTTGTGACCCCATTTGGGGTTTTCTTGGCAGAAAAACTGGAGTGGTTTGCCATTTCCTTCTCTAGCTCATTTTACAGATGAGGAAACTGAGGCAAACAGGGTTAAGTGACTTGCCCAGGGTCACATAACTAGTAAGTATCTGAGGCCAGATTTCAAGTCAGGGATTTGGGTGTTCCTGACTCCAGGCCTGACACTCTATCCATTGTGCCACCCAGGCAATAGGAATCTGTGTGGCTAATCCGAAGGGACCCTAGAGTCTAGTTCTGGGTTTCAGGTGATGGCCTATTGGTTTTTCAAACGCCACCTTCTGTGTGAAGTCTTTCCCAATTCTCCCACCTGCTGGTATCTCCCTTTCCCCCTTACCCACTATTTTCTAAATATTTAAATGTGTACATAGTTCTTTCATGGTAGAATGTAAGTTCCTCTAAGGCAGGGACTGTTCCATTTTTGTTTCTGTATTTCCAATACTTAGTGCAGTTCCTGGCATATAGTAGATGCTCACAAAATGTTTATTGATTGATTGACTCTCATAATCAGAGATGTATGAAATAGTAAAATTGAACTGACTGAACAATACCAGGTTGCACAGCTCTGTCCTCTTGGATCCAAATGCTTCACCAGCCACAATTTCATTAACTTCTAAGCCACAGCTGGCTACATGTAGGGGAAAGAATGGAACATCAGACAGAAACTTCACTAGCCTTGAAATGCAAGATGGGTATTTTTATCCTCCAGCAATGCAACTGTTCATTCCCTGGCTGGGAAGTTTATGAATTCACCTGAATCAGGAACCTCTAGTTTTGCCCCTCCCCCCCCCAAACCAACAAATCATGCTACAGTCAGTGGAGAAGAGCCCTGTGAGGTAGGCATGGTGGTAGTTATTAACCCCACTTTACAGATTTGGAAACCTTTGCTAACCGTTCTAAATTGGAAATCTTTCCTGTGTTTAAAGACCGTCAGAGGATGAAATCCCATAACCTCCCTCTGTAGCCCATTCTCAGTGTCTAATAACCTTCCCTGTCAGGAAACTCAGCCTAATTCAATTAATTCAGTGCAATTAACATTTATTGAGAAGCCCAGAGCGTTCATGATGCTGAACTAGGCAGTGAACTTCTAACCTGAATTCTAATTCCACTGCCCCATTGGCCAAGAAGAAATTAGATCAATTCACCTCTCATTACTTTGGTCACAACAGGTTGGCTCCTTTTAAAGACAATCTGTAGTGTCAAGTGTCTGGGCCACTATCTCCCTCCTTCCTCTATCCTTCATGGGCAGGTGCCAACTGACCTGAGGCATATCTAGAGGAGAGAGGGCAGGGTAAGGCCCCAGTGGAGTAGAAAGCTAAGTCTCTGGAGAAGATTACTAGATGGAAAGGTTAGAACCAGATCATTAGCCATAAATTCTCTAATATACCAACTACCAATAAAAACAACTGGATAAGCATTTTTGAGGTCCTTATTGAACTATACTAAGGTCCCATCCATAGCTTCTTCCTAGGCCTCTAGTCTGGAATGTTCTATGAGTTTTAGTTAAGATATGGTGTTCTTTGCCATCACAGTGGTAGGGAAAATGAAATTATCTCAGTGTAATGGGATATGATAGAGCTCAGCACTCATCCACTGTGAAGAGCACTCATTGCAGAGAATGCAGTTTTACATTTATAGCTATTTAGCTTTTAAATAAAAAAAAACAACTTTTCTATAGCTGACATAGTACAACAATCTCTTAACTGCTAGATCCAATGGGCGTTTCTCAGTCATCCTCCTCATCATCTCTTCAGTGTCTGTCACTAGATAATCTTCCTGAAATGGATACTTTCTTTTCACTTAGCCTGTATAATACTACTTTCTGTCACCTATCTTATTTCTCTTTCCCAGTCACTTTTACTGGACCTCTCACTCGGTAAACATGGGAATCTCCCAAGTCCTTGTCCTGGGCTCATTTCTCTTCCCTCAATATATTATGTCCCTTGGATTCAGTTATCTTCTCCATACATATAACTCTCAGATCTATAGATCTAGTCCTTATGTCTCTCCTGGAGTTCTGTTTCACATTTCTAATTGCCTGATGGGCATCTCTCCCTATACCTTCTACTAGTTTTAGCACCTCCAACTCAACATGTCCAAACCTGATGTCCTCATCATCCCCTCTAACAGCCCTCCTTCAAACTCCCCAATTTCTGTTAAAGACTCCTCCTCCATCCTCTGAGCTACCCTGGTCCAAAACTTCATAGTCATTTTGACTCATCCCAATCCCTCATCTGCCATATGCAATTAGTTACCAAAGCCTGTTGATTATGCCTTTACAAAATCTCTTGGTTATTTCTTTCTTGCCACTCACAGAACTACAACACTAGTTCATGTCTTCACCTTTCACTTGGAATATTATAGTAGTCTTATTTATGATTGTTTTCTTTTCCTTCAGTCTGTTTTCATTCTAATCTATTCTTCATATAGATGAGATTCCACAGTTCTTCCTAAATCATGGGTCTCATATCACTTCTTCAAAAAAAAAACCTTCAATAGCTCTCTGTTACTTCTAGGATCAAGTGCAACCTCTTTGAATCCCACAGTTTGCATGAGACAATCCGGTTAGTTGCATGCTCTAGGGATCTGATCTTGTTTTGAGTTATTCAACATTTTAGTAAATGATTGAAATAAAGGTATAGAATGTGTCCTTATCAAATTTGAAGATAATTCAAAGATGGAGAATACAGAGCTAACACACTGGGTAACGTAGACAGGATCCAAAAAGATCTCAACAGGCTAGAAAGATGGACTGAATTAAATAAGATGAAATGCAATAGGGATAAACATAAAGTCTTACTTGTGAGTTTTTTTTCAGACACAAGTACAAAATAAGGGAGGGTTTGACTACAAAAGATGAGGGAGTTTTAGTGTAGTGGAAGCTTAATACAAGTTAACAGTGTAACATGCTAGCCTCCAAAGCTAATGAAATCTTGGGATGCATTAAGGGAGGCATAGCTTTTAGAAATAAAGTGAGTATAGCATTGTTATGTTCTTCTTTGTACTGTGTTTGATTCTGGGTGCCATTGTTTAGAACAGATATGGATAATCAGAGAACTTCCAAAGGAGAGAACCCAGAATGGTGAAGGGCTTTGAGACCTTGCCAGATGAAGAATTGGGGTATTAACCTGAGAAGACTCAAACGGAAGATGATAGTTATCTTCAAGTATTTGAAAATTTGTCACAGGAAGATGGATTAGACTTATACTGTTTGGGCCCAAAGGGCAGAAGTAGAAACAATGGACAGAAGATAAAAAGAGGCAAATATAAGGAGAAACTGCTAAACAATCAACCTGAAGGTGAAATGGGCTGCCTTGGGTGGTAATGGGCTTTTCTCCTTGAAGGTCTTCAAGAAGAAACTGGACAACAGCTTGGTGACTAGGTTGTCATTCAGGTATAGCTCTGTCTGGAGGGCACCTGAATTCCCTCCCAACACGGACAACTTATGATTCCATAATTCTGTGATTTCCAGCCTTGTTTCACTCTCCTTCATGCAGGTTGTGTTCAAGGCAAATTAGAGTACTTGTTTCCCTGCACTGAAGCTAATTCTATTCTATTTAGTTCTTAATCACAGTATGACATATTAATATTTAACTCTATCCTGGTCCTGAGTCTTGAAGATGGCAAAATTCTTGAGGTTATTGACTCTGTTTCTTTTTCTCCTGTACCCCTTCACATACTGAACTGAAGACTGGTCACTTTAATAGATCTCAATAAAGACTTGTTGATTTATACTCAGGATGGTCCTTGGAAAAAAAGTTACACTTCTCCACGACTTGGATAAAAGCATTCATGTTGACTAACAGAGTTAGGACCCCCAAAAAGATCTCAACAGGCTACAATGATAATAGGATAATAGGATAATAGGATGAAATTTAATATGGATAAATATAAACTTCTACACATGGACAAACCAACTAAACAAGTGAAGGATGGAGACATGTAGGTAGACAATATTTCATCTAAAAAAAGTGTTTGGACTGCGGCAACAATGGGACATAGAACAATGCCTGATATGTAATAGGTACTTAACGAATTTTTTTTTTGGTTTGGTTTTTTTTTTTTTGGGTAGGCAATGGGGTTAAGTGACTTAACCAGGGTCACAAAGCTAGTAAGTATCAAGTGTCTGAGGCCGGATTTGAACTCAGTTCCTCCTGACTCCAGGGCCAGTGCTCTATCCACTGCATCACCTAGCTGCTCCAATAAATGTTTATTGACTGAATGACTGATATGGAAGCCAAAAAAGGAAATGCCATCTTAGAGATGCAAACTGAATTTATAGAGGCAGAATGTCAAGAAAAGGGGAAGTGATTTCCCCATTCTCCTCTGCCCTTTTCAGATATTCTAGGGGCTGCATCTTTAGGCAGAACATTAGAAAACTAGAGAATTTTTAGAGCAGAATAACAAAGAGCTAAAAGGATTGGTTGAAATAATTAAGGATGGTTAGTCTGGAGAAGAGAAGACTTGGGGGACTAGAATTTGATAACAGTCACCAAGTATTAAAAATACTGCATTATTGAAGGCAGCTAAGGTCTTATTCTGCTTGGCTCCAGACGGTAGAAGTAAGAGCAATGGATGGAAGTTATAGAGAACTGATTCTGGGTCCATATAAAGAAACAATTCCTAACAATTAAAGCTATCCAAGAGTGGAATGCTATCCCTTAGGAAGTAAAAGGTTTACTGTCATGGGAAGTTTTCAGGCACAGGTTGGATGACTATTTATTGAAAGTTTTGTAGAGGAAATTTCTTTTCATGAACAGATTGGACTAGAACACTAGTGTGGGCATAATCTAGTGGAAATATCACTGCCTATCGACTCAGAGACCTAGGGTTCAAATCCCGTCTCTGACATGTAATTTCTGCATGACCTTGGGAAAATCACCTAACCTCCTTGTGTCTCACTTTCCTCATTTGTAAAATAAGGAAGTTAAAACTAAACAGATGCTGAGGTCTGTTCCAACTCTAGATCCATGATCTTATGATCTCGTAGGGACAGGTATGTGATGGTAAACATTAACAGTCAGCTCTCCTCCCCCTTCTACCCTAAACGTATACACAACACACTTTTCAGTCTCATCTGCATTATTAAATTTTCTCTATCACTTTCTAAAGCCTAGACAAATAATAAAACAATAAATCAAGCCCTGATTTGTAGCATTTGTTGATTTCCAATGTGTAAATGCTTACACTGAAAATTTAACAATCAGCTTTTGCCAACCAGTTTGAACTGGCTCCATCACATTCCTGCTTAGGTCCCTTCAGAGATTCTCTGAAGTGACTAAATGTCATAGCCTAGAAATTAGGCCATCACAATCGTGAGAAAACGTGTGATATAGTGACAGAAGAGCAGCTAGATGGCTTAGTGGATAGAGTAGAGGAAGATGATGATGATGATGATGATGATGATGATGATGATGACAATGACAATGACAACCCCAAACCTTTCCCAGTAACTACCTCTGCAATCCATCAAAACATCCAAGCATGGTCTGACAACATATGACATTCGGATTCTTCAGGGGAAAAGATCTGAGAAAATTTAATCTTTCTTTGATGTTGTTTCCAAGGGTAATAATAATAATAATAATAATAATAATAATAATAATATTGTTAGCTAACATTTGTATGGCACTTATTATGTGCCAGGCGTTGTGCTAAACACTTTACAATTATCATCTCATTTGATCCTAACAACAACCCTGGGAAGTAGCTATTATTATCACCCCCATTTTACAGATGAGGAAACTGAGGCAAACAGGGTTAAGTGACTTGCCCAAGGGCACACAGCTAGTAAGTGTTTGAGGTCATATTTGCATTCAGGTCTTTCTGACTCCAGCACTCTCTCCATTGCAGCATCTACCAGCAAGGAAGCTTAATCCGTGAACAAAGTAAAGATTCTTACTCTTCTGCCCTTGTGGAATTAGGAGATAATATCCACAGGGTTACCTGCCCACAATATCGTCCTCCCTTCTTTTCTTGGTACTTAGCACAAATTTAAATGTCAGTGGCTTTCCAGAGAGGAAAGTGTCATGTGTCTTCAAAATGCTTGGGAATAAAGAATGTAGTCATCAATCTGCTATCCATCCATCCCTATGTGCTTGTGGAAGGGGAGACTGCATCCAGGGGTCAATAGTTTGCACTTGGCAAAGTCTATAAATACATGTTTACATAATGAGCATTGAAGAATTCTGTAAATACTGCATCCACCTAATGGACCACAAAAGCTTCCAGAAGAGCCATCATGACCTGTCTTCTCATGTGGTATTGGGGTGGGGGTGGGGATGAGATGGAGAGCTTCTTGGCTGCTCCCTTGTGATTCTATGGTGAAGCAAAGGAAGTGAACAGAAAGGAAACTGGAATCACCCAAAGAAAGAGGCTCATATGTTGTGTTTGCCAGAGCTCCCTTACTCAGACAATCAAAATGTCAGACTGGGCAGCAGTCAATACTCAACTAGTGCTTGTTGACAGACTGAGTGATTTGAGAAGAGAAAACGTTTGGTACCCACACTTCTTTGACCTTCAAGGCCATCTCAGTAAAATAAGTGCACATGGGCAAAAATGGATCACATCAATTATAGTGATGGCCCACAATTATATAGCTTTTTAAGGTCAGCAGTGAGCTTGACCCAAATCATCTCTTCTGATCATCAGAACAACTATACTAGGGAAGGATTGTTGTACCATGGACATTTAAGGCAGTGATACTTAAATACCATATAGTGTTTAAAGGATAGAGCTTGGACTTGGAAGCAGGTAGACCTGAGTTCAAATCCAATCTCAGACACTCAGGTCATTTGTGTGACCCTGAGCAAGTTGATTCATCTCTCTCTGCCTCAGTTTCTTCATCTGAAAAATAAGGATAATAACAGAACTTACCTTGAAAGGATGTATCAAACAAGATACCATAAGTGAGTCACTTTGCAAACTTTAAGCTATATAAATGCTAACTGTAGTTATTGTTGTTGTTTAGTTGTTTCAGTCATGTCGAACTTTTCATGACCCCATTTGAGGTTTTCTCAGCAAAGATATTAGAATGGTTTGCCAGTTCCTTCTCCACCTCATTTTACAGATGAGGAAACTGAGGCAAACAGGGTTGAATGACTTGCCCAGGGTCACAGAGCTAGTAAGTATCTGAGATTGGATTTGAACTCAGATTTTCCTGACTCTGGACCTGTCATTCTATCCACTGCACCATCTAGCTGCCCTAGTAAAAACTGCAGTTGTTACTATCACTCAATTTTAGAAATAAGTAAATCGAGGCTCAGGAAACTATTGCACTTTTTAATGAATTAAATTGTACCTAATAGGGGGAAAAAGGTTAAGTGACTTGTCCAGGGCACAAAATTCCCCAAAGCCCACTGAGGAAACCACAACGAGGAGGATCAGGTCAGTTCCTCTGACTTCTCTTCAGGGAAGGATGGTCAGCTTTCGGCCATCTCTAAGTTGAACCCAAACCCCAATTGAGTAAGAGGTCATTTACAGTAGACTGCAAGATAGTATCATGCAAGGAGCTTCTAACTGAGTCGGGGTCCGAAAGCTTCTGACGTCACCTTCTTCGTGAAGCCCTCCATTCAGAGAAGAACTTACTGCTTCCCCTTCCAGTGACCAAATAAAGGACATCCCAGTGACCGCCATCCTTATTGCCTCTCTCTCCACCCTTAGAACATATTTACCCTCGAGCCCCTTGCCTCCAGGAAAGTCCTTCTCCATTGATTCCTCATCACCTGGAAATGACCTTGGGTTCTTAAAAGCTATTCTGGGAAAGGTCAAATTTGAGCAAGTCTGACTAAGCTGGAGAAGCTCCCAGTACCTGCCAGGTGATGGACTTTGTCTCTGATCTAAGGTGCAGTCTGGTTAAGTGTGGGAAGGCTCATTGCTAGAAGGTGGCCACCAAATGATAAGATATAGCAGCAGTGGTGTGCTGGTAAATGTTTAACAACTGGCTGAGGTGGGGGTGGTAGAATATGCCTGGCATACTATTTTTATTTGTTTGTTTGTTTGGAAGCAATTGGGGTTAAGTGACTTGCCCAGGGTTACACAGCTAATGTGTCTGAGGCCTTATTTGAACTCAGGTTCTCCTGGTTTCAGGGCAGGTGCCCTATCCACTGTGCCAACTAGCTACCTCTCATACTTTTAAGTTTAATCTGCATTATTAATATTTTCTCCATCATTTTCTTAAGTCTAGGTAATCAACAAAACAATAAATCAAGCCTTGATTTGTGGTGTTTACTGATTTCCGAGGTGTAAATGCTCTGCACAGCATTGTATATAAGTCAGAAAAGATAAAGGTCAAGAATCAGTGTGACATAGTGGATAAGAACCCAGACTTGGAGTTAGGAAGACCAGTTCATATCCATCCTGTGATGGCTCTGTGACCCCAGGCAAGTCACTGAACCTTTTTATGTCTCATTAGGGCTACAAATTACAAAGCAGTGCCCATCGGCATTGATAAAGTCTGCTTCCTCACTGGTAGCTCTCTATACCAGTGAAATCCCATTTCCAGTCCAAATAAACAAAAAACCCAAACTCCAGAGAGTAGCCCATCACATCCCCAAGAACAAAGCAATATGTGGTTGAAGGAACATTGAATTGAAGTCGTAAAACCTAAGTCAAAATATATCTATATTTGTATATAGACACATACATATGTGTCTATATATACATATATATATATATATATATAGTATGTGTATGTATATGTATGTAATATACTGGGAGATAGTTGATACATATATGTATGTATACATATATTTCGGTCTTTTTCCAGTCATATACTACTCTCTGCGAGCCCTTTTGGTATTTTCTTGGGAAATATACTGGAGTGGCTTGCCATTTCCTTCTGCAGTTCATTTTACAGATGGGGAAACTGAGTCAAACAGGGTTAAGTGACTTTCCAGCCTCACACAGCTAATAAGTATCTGAGGCCAGATTTGAACTCAGGAAGAAGAGTCTTCCTGACTTCAGGCCCATCACTGTGAAATCTAACTCACACACACACACACACACACACACACACACATGCACATGTACACAGACATATACATATATACATACATACATAGACATGCACACATATATACACATACATATACATAGATATACACACATGCCTACATACAAACACACATATGCACGAGTACACAAATATATACATATATACACATGCATTGATATGCACACATATATACACATACATATACATAGATATATACACACATGTCTACATACAAACACACACAAATACACACACACACACACACACACATATATATATGGGAGGGAGAGGGTATTTCAATGGTTAATCTTGGCAGCAATGAAAGTCTTTGAAGTCACCTCTCTATTAATGCCTTGGCTTAACTTGATTTTGAGTAGAGATTCTTTAAGGGTAAAGATCAATGACAAAAACAGTTATATAGTAGGTTAAGGTTTTTTGTTTTATAGTTAAGAATAATTTGTAAATCGAGGAAGAAAAGTTGGAATCTGGCTGCTTTTAACCATTTCAAATTGAAACTAGCTTTGAGTAGCTTTTAAGTTTCGTGAATTTTATATGCATAATCTCGTTTGATAGTCATAACAACTTTCAAGTAAATAGTACATTCATCATCTAAATTTTACAAACAGGAAAACTAAGGATCTGAGAGCTAAAGCAAATTGCCTGGAGGGCAGTATGATGTAGTAGAATGACCACTGGCCCCTGGGGTCCACACACACTCCCACTCCACCTAAAGGGTCCACGGACAAATTTTATGAATTTGAATGGAGAAAAATATTACATCTTCATTTTCACTAACCTCTGAATGAAAGTTAACATTTCTTTCAATAATTTAAAAATATTATTCTGATAAGGTGTCCTTTCTTTCCGCTTCATTCCCCTCCCTTCCCCCAAATCTCTGATTTTGTTGTGATTTTACTGGCAGAAGGAGCTCCCAACAAAGGAAACTCCCTCTACCCAAGCAGAAAGGAAACTCTTAGGGCATTGCCTGAGGCCCTCCCTGAGAGGTTCAATGAGTTGTTCAGAGTCATGAGGTCAGTCAGAGATGGGACTTGAATTGAGGTCTTCCTGGTCCTTAGGCTGGATCTCTCTATTCACTATGTCACACTGCCTCTGGATCTTTGAGGATGTTGGCATTAATTTATTTTCTTTTACTGCTGTACCCAAACTCCTCCCTCTCCCTCCATTTCTTTTGAGGGCACTGACATCCTTCCACTTACAGAGGTTTACAAACTCTATTCTTCATTGTGCCCCACCTGACCCCCTATATCCATTCAATTGCCAAGTTGTGTTTTTTGGGTTTTTTTGGAGGTGACTTGCCTAGGGTCACACAGCTAGTAAGTGTCTGAGGCCAGATTTGAATTCAGATCCTCCAGACTCCAGGGTGGGTGCTCTATCCATTGTGCCATCTCACTGTTCCAACTGCCAAGTTTTGTTAACTTTGCCTTTTCCCCCTTTCCTCTACTTACCCTATAATCATTCTTATTTAGATCACCACCACCTCTCTCAGGACTATTGGAATAACTGGTCACCCTGCCTCCTGTCTCTCTGTCTCCAGTCCATCCTTGGCACAACCAAGGCAATGTTCCTAAAGCACAGGTCCAGCCATGTCACTTTCCTGTTCAAATAGGGAACCTCCCGTGGCTCCCTATTGCCTCTAGGATGAAATGCAAAATCCTTCATAATCTGTCCCAGTTTACTTTCCCAAGGTTATTTCATATTACTCTCCTTTACTCCTATACTCCATCCAGATTGTCCTACTTACCATTCCTTATATATACCCTCCCACTTCCTGCCTTTTGTTTTTGCATAGGCTGGCCCCCAAGCCTGAAAGGCACCTCTTCCTTCCTTCTCTCTCTCAGAATCCCCAGCTTTCTTCAAAGCTCATCTCATGTGCCAGCTCTCCTCTGATATGAGACCTGATCCCTCCCCAGCTGTTACCACCCCTCAAGTTACTTTGTATTTGTGTGTTTTGTTTCCCCTGATAGAATGTTAGCTTCCCAAAGATGCTTTTGGATCCACAGCACTTGGAATGGTGCGTAGTACATATTGGTGATGAATAAATGCTTGTTGACTAAGAGATTGATTAATAGTCCTCTGGACACAGTTCCACCACAATAAACAAATACCCCAGATCTTTGCTATAAGCCACTGTTGTTGTTGTTCAGTTGTTTCAGTCATGTCGGACTCTTTGTGACCCCATTTGAGGTTTTCTTGGCAAAGATGCTGGAGCGGTTTGCCGTTTCCTTCTCCAGCTCATTTTGCAGATGAAGATTTAGCTCTGGAAGAGAGCTTAGAGGTCATCTCATCCAACTGACTCGCTTTGTGGTTGAGGAAACCTAAGTGACTTGCTCTAGGTCACATAACTAATAAGTGGTAGAAAAGCTGGAATTTGAATCCAGGCCTTCCTTTTGACTGCAGATCCAGGGTTCATTCTCCTTTACTATACTGTTTGGAAGAAATCTTGATTGTTTTCTGGAGTTTTTCTAAGGACAGGGAAGAAGGAAGAAAGTAATAATCCTTTATATAGGACCCACTATGTGCCAGGCACTGTGCTAAGCAATTTACAAATACCTCATTTGACACTCACAACAGTCCTGTGAGATAGGCTGCTCCATTTGATAGTTGAGGAAACTGAGGCAAAAAGAAGTTAAATGACTTGCCCAGGGTTACATAGCTAGGAAGTGTTAGAGGCTGGATTCTAATTCAGGTCTTCTTGAGTCCAAGTCCGAACTCTATCTACTGCACCACCTAGCTGCCTCAGGAAATTATTCAGTGTGTCAGAATAATAACAGCTACAATTTATACAGACAGGCACCGTGCTAAGGGCTTGATTAGTATTTCATTTGATCCTCATAACAACCCTGGAAGGTAGGTGCTGTTATTATCCCTGTTTTACAGATGATGAAACTGAGGCAAGTGACTTGCCCAGGGTCACACAGCTAGGAAGTGTCTGAGGTCAAATTTAAACTCAGATCTTCTTGACTCCAAGTCCAAGCTGAGGGAATTACTGAATGTTTCAGAAGGACCTTGTTATGACCCTATCTCACCTACAGCCTAGTTCTGGTACTCTGAACTCCAGAGGTGGTGTTACAGCTTGGTTTAGATCCTAATAAGGAGTCAGGGGTGCCTGGGGCTGAGATCCCTCATCCTTGTTTTACAGTCACATTAGCTTTGCTTTCTTTCTCACCCTTACCCACTTAGGGATCATCAGTAATGATTGCTCATTGAGAAGCCACCAGGCCCTGGGGAAGCTATGGCTCATTTCACTATAACCAGTCAGTGCAATTCCAGGAAATCAGAGCTATCAGACTACAGCCTCAACTTTCAGATGTCCGGTCAGGACTTGGTGTATTTCTGTAAAACACTTGCATTTTGTGCTCACAATTATCTGAGACTGTAGGAAAATATTGAAATAAATGAGAAATGTCATATTCCTTCAGGGAGATTATTTTTCAGAAACGGTGTCCAGGAGACTATAGCACCTCTAAACCACTCAGGACAAGGTCTCTCCCCTTGCAATATATTTTCCTTAGTAATATGCTCCATTGCTTAATAACTCTTGTAAAAGGAAGTTCTCCCTGATATCTAACCCCAATCCTTCTTGTGCAGCTAAGTGGCACAGTGGATACAGCATGACCTTGGAGTCAGGAAGACTCAATTTCTTGAGTTCAAATTTGGCCTCAGACATTTACTAGCTGTGTAGTCACTTAACCCTGTTTGCCTCAGTTCCTCATCTGTAAAATGAGCTGGAGAAAAAAATGGAAAATTGTCAATGGTTTTACACATATAGGTATTTTTCCTCTTTGATGCTTTTTTTTTGCATATGTATCACACATTAAAATAACCCCCTCCTCCTCCCCACAATAGAAGCCTTCCTTTGTAATGAATATATCTATTCAAGCAAAACAAATCCACACATTGGCCACATTGCTTACATCATTTTGCATTAATTCATGTCTTTCTATGCTTTCCTGTCTTCTTCATACTCATCATTTCTTATGGTCTGGTAATAGATTGTGGGGCTGTTATCTGAGCAACCAAATTAAGTGCAGAGAGATTCATCACCAGAGAGGACAGTATGGCACATTGGAAAGTATGAGGCTTCTTCCGGTCTTCTTCACTTCTATCCAGCAGCCTTATAGCCTTGGAAGATGCCTCTGCCCCCGTGGCCCCCTCATACAATTGATGAGTTCCTCTCCTGAACTTCCACTTGAGAAAATGCTAAAGCTGGTCATACTCATTCCAACTTGTCTCCAAGCAAATGTCTTTCCCACCCCCATCCCATGCCAATGCTTTTCAGATCCTTTTGGTGTTGTCTTGTCTCATTAGAGTGTAAGCTCTTTGAAGGCAGGGAACATTTTTCTTTTTGTTTATATTTGTATTCCCAGAACTTAGCCTGGTGCAGGCACATGGTAATTGCTTAATAAACAAGCTTTAGTGATCTACGTATTTATATAAGTTTGGATTCCAGTTCTGACACTTAATAGTTTTGTTACCTTGATCAAATCATTTAACCTCTCAGAGCCTTAGTTTGCTCATCTGTAAAATGTGGATTATAATACTTGTGCTACCTCCATCACAAGGTTGGTGCAAGGAAAGAACCTGTGAACCCTAAAGTGCCATAGAAATATAAAGTGGCTCATTATTATCATGCAATGAAGTTTTTAGACAAAACAATTTGTGAAACTGTCTGCTAAGGCATGGCAGGGTTGTGATTTGCGATGGTAGTGTCAGTGACCTTGATGAGATTATAAATGTTTAGAAGCATTGTGAAGCATAAGTGATAATCTCACTTCTCTCCTGTTCTTGTTAACTTTGCAATTGGCTCTTTCCCAGTATTTTCTTGGAGATGGAAGGTTTTTTTTTTTCTAAACCATTGAAGGAGTGGGTTCTCCTCCTATGAACTTCCCAGGTTGCTGCCAGCTCTAAAATTCTAAGACCCTTTCCTTTGGTCCCTCACCTTTGCCTGTGAGTCAATAGGCCTTCTTCAGATGGGAACCAACCAAGAATCCTGGTCCCTTATCTCTCTTTGTTTTATTTTGCTTGATTAATTTCTGAAATAAATCTGCTCTTTTAATGTAAAGCAGGATCTAGAAAGGGCCTACTTCTGTAGGTTTTCGTCCTCCTAGGATCTCCTCTGTAATTCCTAATCCTCAGGTAAAGGCCAAAGCAACACCTTCACTATCCCCTGAAGTAGGGCTGAGAGTGGCTTCTATTATGAACAAGAATGGTAAAAGCTGGTTTTAAAAAAATGGCCAGATGACCTCATGGCAATTTCAAGATTCTACTAAATGCTTTGCTGCCATTAAGAGAGGGTTATTAAACAACCTGATTGATGAAAATTCCTGTTTAGCACAATCTCATTCTTCATGTGTGTGGTGATGCCATCATTATTTAAAAAAAAAAAGTACCTGAGAAATCTGTCCACACAGTCACTTCATCCTCTGAGTCTTTCCCTGTGATTTTTTTTTGGAGTCATTCTGGTGCAACCTCAAGACGATTCAGTTATCCATTCATTCCAAGAAAAAATTTTCAAATGTCTAATATATCTCCAGCACTTTAGTAAGTTTGGGAAGCAGCAGGGTTACAAAGAGAAAAATAGCCCAATTCTTGCCCTCAAGAAATTTCCATTGTATTTAGAGGAGGGGTTGGGAGCATACCATCCAACTTTCAAGGCAAGCACCTGTACATCCATTTTTTCTAACCCAAAACAAGGTAGGATGGTTCAATGGGGAGATCCTTTGGCAGGAAGTTGGGAATCTTGGACACTAATCCTGCCTCTACTACGTGTTAATGTGAATTTAGAGAACTTCTTCCTCTCTCTAGGTTTCAGATTTCTCAACAGGAAAATGAAAGGTTGAACTAGATGACCCGTGATTCCTTCCCATTCTGATGTTCTACTAATCAGTGGTCCTATAGGTTCTAAATAGAGGAAATAGTATGGCCTCTCTTCCCACTTCTCCTGCCCTATCCCTAACCCCATTTAGGGAAGGAAAGGATAGAAAGGAGTGGGGAAAAAGGATGGCAAGAGAGAAGGAGATGAAGTTAGGGAAGGCATATTAGAAACACTTGCTGCTCAAAGGTAAAAGAACGTAAAAATTCTCTGACAAAGACAGTAATGATGTTCAATCTCCAACCCTTCTCTGTATTTTTGGTCATCACCTCTTCTTCCACCAGAACAATGAGTCTCCCTTGGAAAGACCCTCTTTGTTATCTATATGTGGCTTATCCATGCTGGGTTATCTGTGGCAGATGTTTGCTCTCAGGTTACTCTCTCCCTACCATTCAAAGTGCTCTAAAATCTGGCCCCACCTCACCTTTTACAAATTTATTTCATACCACTCTTCGCTATTATTTGATGTTCCTGCTAAACTGGACTGTTTTTTTGTCCTCTGAACAAGCATTGTGCTTTTATGACTCTGTGCTCCGTTCATTACATTTTTTCCCTTTGCCGGAATGCCCATCTTTCCCCCTTTGCTTGTTGAATTCCTATCTATTCTTTAAACAGAACAAAAAAGTTGTATTTATATGTTTTGTTCTCATGTCACAGTCATTTCTGAATACATATCCCTCCCCCGTTTATTTCTCTTCTTTTATGCCAACCCACCGAGTCTACCTTTGTTACAAAGAAAAATGGTGAAATAAAATCAAGGAACACAGCAGCCAACTCTCATGTCATATACAAATATCCACAACTATAGTACCCTAAGTCTTCAAAGAAAGAAGCAAAGTGCATTTCTCTTCTCAGGATCAAGATCAGTCATTGCAATTATACAATGTTTGACTTCATTTAATTTTTTTTAAATTTAAGTTATTGTAGTTTTGCATCTATATTTTTTGGTTCTACTTACTGCACTCTGCATTTACTCATGAGTCATCCCATGTTTTCCCCAAATTTTTCAAATACATGTTTTCTTATACACAGTAATATTTTGTACTGCAGTATATTCATACATTCTCAAATTGATGGACATATACTTTGTTTCTACTATTTTTTTTTGCTCCCACCAAAAGTCTTGTTCTGAGTAGTTTGCTGTCCATAGAGCATTTCTTTCTTTTTTTTCTCTTTTTACCTCTTTAAATACACAACTCTGAGTCAACAGTTAAAAACACTGATTTTTTTTCACATAATTCTAAATTGTTTTGCAGAATGATGGAACCAATTCATAGCTCCAACAAAAGCATATTAGTGCACCTTTCTTCCTGTAGCCCCTCTAACACTGACTTTTTCTTTTGGCATTTTTGCTAATTTTCTACATGTGGGGCAAAACTTCAGAACTGTTTTAATTTGTATTTCCCTTATTAATGATTTGGAGCAATCTTTTGATTGCTGATAGTTTATAATTTATAAAAACTGTTGGGTCATATTCTTTGACCACTTATCTGTTGTGCAGTGATTCTTGGTCGTATATATTTGTGTTAATTCTTGATATTTTCTATATATCCCTTCTTTTCCTAGCCTAATTGATTTTGTTCATGTGAAAATGTTTAGAATTTTTACTTTCTTGAAATTGCTTATTTTCTTTTTTATGATCAACTTTGTCACTTATTTCATTAAATAATGTACTTCCCTTCATCATTTAAAAAGTTCTCTACCAAACAAAAGATATAGGAGATCACAGCAGAGAATATGGACAATTTTGATTTTATAAAAATCAATGCAGCTATAAAGGAATATTTAACTGAGAAAAAAGTCTTTGTGTCAAATTTCTCTAATAAAGATCTGATATCCAAGATACATAGTACATTGATTCAAATACAGGTAGGTCCCAATTAATGTGAGTAATGAGCTCCCTGAAAAGGTCACATGATTTGAATTCTTACTACACATTTCCACTGGACTAGAACCAATCACCAAATTTTATATAATTATAACTTCAAATAATATGAATTTGAATACATGTGACCACTTTAATGTGACCATTAATCAGTACCTGACTGTGTTTTATAAGAACACAAGCCATTCTCCAGTAGATAAATGGTCAAAGAATTTTATACACACACACACACACACCACATACACACATACATGCATGCATATATTGTATGTATATATTACATGAATTTTCATAGGGTAAACTGAGCAGAAGAGGAGAACAATTTATACAATGAGTTATGTAATGATTGCATAGTTGGAAAAGAAAACAATTGTGAAAGACTTAAGGACTATTATAAATGCAATGACCAATCACAACTCTAGAACACTGTTGATCATACTTCTCGTCTCTTAGTAGATGGGTGGTGGACTAGAGGTGGAGAATGAGACATATGTATTTACATTGCTTGATATACTAATTTTTTATAAGAGAGAGCTTTTATGTTTTGGTAGGGGGAGAGTTACAGAGGGAAAGTAGGGGTAGTAGTTTTAGTGCTACTGAACAAAAGAAGAAAAAGAAAAGGTCATCAATAAATCATTTGACCTCAGGGAGGGAAGAGGGGAGAGAGGAAGGGAGGGTTTAGAATTTAGAATTCAAAACTTTAAAAAATGTTTAAAATTTTTTTAACATAGAATTTGGGGAAAAATAAAAATCATACATTTTAAAAAAGAATACATAGAAGGAATCATGTCATTTATAATTCTACTTTTCTATTCTCTATAAGGAAATGTTACTTTTCATGGTAACAAAAAAGAAAACATAATTAGTCCTTTAACTATAGCTATGAAAGATGTCTTTTTACATTTTCATCTGTTTGTTTTTAATGATGTGATTTTTAATATTTAGGTTGCACACACATTTGGAAGTTGTTTTGGTGTGTGGTGTAATAGGCTGCTCTACTTTCTGCCAAACTTCCTTCTAGTTTTGTTAGCAGCCCTTTTCTAATAGAGTGTCCTCTCCTAAGTAGTTAATTTTCTTGGGTTTATCGAACATGGAGTTCAGTTGTTTCTGATCCTGGCCTTTGATCTGATCCTATCATTTTTCAAGGCTTATAACCCCTCTCATGCACTTATCATGTAATATTGTGTATTATACTTGTCTGTTTTGGTGTCTTATTTCCCCCATCATATTGAAAGCTCTTTGAGCATAGGAACCACGTCTTATTTGAATTTTGAATCTTCCTATGCCCAGCGCAAGGTTTTGTATAAACACAACTAAAAATATTTCTTCTTGTTTCTGTTAACACTTGCATGCTCCTTGAGAAAAGAGACTGCTTCATTTTTTAATTTGCAGCTCCACTGCCTGGCACAATGCCTTGTACATAGTAGGTCCTTAAAATGTGGGTCAGATTGAATCTAGGTATCCTATTACCTCTACCTAATGTTTTTTGGGTGTTAGCTTGAGCAAAGGAAAATCAGGATGACAAAACTGAAAAAAAAAAAAACCTAAAACCAGCCCCATAATTATTAATGTTACTGTTTCCTTTTTAAACATATTTCTAGATCCACTGCTCTAGGTTTCAATAGCAGGAAACCCTTCTTCCCACCCCTGTTAACTGATGACTTGGAGAATTAAAATTCAAGGAAGACCCTTTTTTTTTCCAGTAACACAGAAAATATCTTAGACCAGTAGTTTCAAACTCAGATAAAAACAGGGATCACTAAACCATACACGAGGATCCGTGCAGGCCTCACATTGACTTATTAAACTACGTATTAATATTATTTATGTTCTATTATAATTTTATTTATTTTATTACATATTTCCCAATTACATTTTAATCTGCTTCTCACTTGGGAGTATTGCAGACAGTGTGTTTGGCACCTCTGCCTTAGACCATCTGCTTGGGTCTAGAACTGAAAAATTAAGTAAAAGAAAAGCTGTGACTATAAGGTTCATTTATTTATTTATTAATGTATTTTGAAAAGCCACTTAAAGTAGAAATGATTTGATGGTTACCCACATCTATGTTTCTCTTCCATTCCTCTGGACTATGGAGAATGAACTGAGAGATGACTGTATGCTGAACTAAATGTGGTCATCAGATCTGGACATCAAGAGAATGAATAGATGGTGGGGTATGTGCTGGCTGGTATGATCCCAATTATACAACTTAGCTCTGTGAAGCACATGAGGGGGAAAAAGATCATTAGCCTAATGAGCAGCACAGATTTGGGGCTTGGTAAGCAAGCAAATGCATCTTTTCATTATGCATGGGCCTCAGCAAATTTATTATTTTTGGTCACCAAGGTGACCTGGTGTCTTCATTTACCAGATCACTCGGCAAACCCAGAAAGTGACAACTGACTCTCATTTTCTTGACCCCAGAATCCCCAAAGGCAAAGTGAAGTAAGGGATCTGTTTGGCACCTAGTCCATGTTCATCATGAACGTAGCATAATGAGAGTGAGATGGTAGGAGTGGGATCAAAGTTGGCGTCAAGAGTCAGAGAAGTGGTGGATAGGAAACCCCCTTGGTGGGACACACTTGGCTCACAGCCTGTTGGCTCCCAATGATAAAAATCAATAGTCTTTCAACATCCTTCTCCTCCTCCCTGATAGCATTTCCAGCAGATGGGGGAGGGGCAAATGGGGGCCCTTCACAGGACAGGTCTCCCAAAATCGACACACTTTTCTGTCGATATCTCCTGGCTGTCTCTCACTGACCATACATAGTAGGGGCCTGGTGAAGGCCTGGGACAGCCCAGGCCTGTAAGCCTAGATGCCTCTTTATTTGGCCTGTCTAAAAATAGCAGTGGGGAGAGTAGGGGAGAGCAAGGGGAGGTGGGGAAGGGGGGGCAGACTCAGGGCTCTGCAGGACTAGTAGTCAATGAGCTGAGAGAAGCGATTGAACTCCCAGCACTCCCTGTTCGGCTGTCCGCAGCTGACAGTCTATTTTTTCCCATGGTTGACTAAATATGGTCAGGGAGGGAATGGCATGAGAAGGAGCCACTTGGCTGGGACTGCATGTTTCAGATGCTTAGCTGGGTATATAAGCACTAGAAAGGTGAACTTGGTTTCTGATCAGAGGTTCCCCCTAAACCCCCCAATCTTCCCTCTTCCTACCAGGAAACATCCCCCTCCCCCTCCCCCCCCCCACTTGTGTGTGAGCATGCGGGCAGGCGATACTCTTTGTTTCAACCTGACCTCTACCTCATGGTGACCCCCTCTTGGTGGGGGGGGGAGAGGACGGGATGGGGGGAGGAGGAGAGGGTGAGGGGAGACTTCTGCAGACACAGCCTTTATACATCAAGGTGTGCGGTAATCCCAGCACGCAAGGTTGCTTCTCCTTAACTCCTGCTTTCTTCTCCTTCTGTCTGTTCTCTTTCCTCCCTCCTGCTTTCTTCCTCTCTCTCTCCCTCTTGTTCTCTCTCTCTCTCTCTCTCTCTCTCTCTCTCTCTCTCTCTCTCTCTCTCTCTCTCAGTTGTAAGCTTTAAAGACCTCCCTCCCTTTGCTAAGTCTGCGCTGCAGCAGGAGGGCTGAGTGGTGGTGGTGTCTGGTGGGGGGGGAGAGGAGGGGATACAGAGGTGCATGTGGGGGAAGGGAGTGTGTGTGTTAGGGGAAGAGACTGAGGGTTTGTTTGCCTGTTCTTCTTTCGTGTGTGTATGTGTTTTCCCCCCTCTCTCCAAGTGAGGACTAATGCCATCCCTGGGCCTGCTCTCTTTCCCTCCCTGCATTAGAGGTTGCCTATAGGAGGAAGCCGATGGCTGCAGCATCCAGCGCATTATTACCTTGCGATGCCATGACCCTCCTCCATGCATCCCTAACTCTTTAAAGCTGATTCAGCTAGCGCTCTGGAGGCTCCCCTGCTGCAACAGAATCTCCTCACTGGTACGTCTTTCTCTCTTTCCTCTAATGCCACCAGCTTAGCTCGGTTCTTTCTTTCTTTTTCTTTTTTCCTTTTCTTCCTTCCTTTCTTTTTCTTTTCTTTTCTTTCTTTCTTTCTTTTTTTTTAACACTTAGCAGCTCAGGCAGTACTTATGGGTTCCAGCAAACTTGCCTGGGATTGGGGAGGGGGACAGGGGTTGGAAGTATATGTGTATCTATGTATGCTTGTGTGCCTTACTGAACCGGGGGGGCAGCGTGTGTGTGTGTGTGTGTGTGTCTCTCTCTCTCTCCCTATGGGGTGGGTTAGGAGTTTTCTCTTTGGCGTGCGGTATCCTCTGCATTTTAAAAACTGCAGAGCCAGCAATAGCTCGAATGCTTTAAACTCAAATGTAAGAACTTTGACACACAATCATTTTGTAAGGCTGCTGGCAGGCTGTGTTCCCTGGTTTAGAAGTACAGGCTAGTGACAGCTGGAGGGATGTTTAGGGTTGTCATAGCGGGGGTGATGGTGGGGGAGGGGGGCAGTGGTCAGGGGAGAGTATGATTGACTGGCTCCAAGCTCTGGCAGTTCCACCCAGTGCTAGAACAGGAACGTGGCTCCAACTTACAGCCCAACTTGCAACATTCCTGGTACTGCGGTCCTTAACCATTGTAATGCCGATGAGCAGAGGGATTCGTAGCCAATGTGAGACTGCCTGGAGGAGCCACACGAGATCTGGAAGAAGGGATCACAGTTTGACTTTAAGGAATGGTAGAGGCAGGGGATACCCCACTGCACAGAGGCTATAGCTATTTCTGAAGACAGGAGTGGGCCCCCGTCTCCTAAGCCCATCTTATCTATATCAGCCTAGATTCCCCAAGCTTCAAGTATGCAAAGCTCATGTGTTGTGGGGTGTAGGTTTTCAATATGCTGGTGTATGTACAATTACATCCATGTAGGGAAATGTATGTGTGCCACATGCACACACACACACACACACAGAGACTTATTCACTTACTCTGGTTCAGAGAGGTTTGATTTATACAGGGTGTCTCTTTGACTTAGCATGACTCCCACATACACAGAATGTAGTATATTTTTCAGTGAGTATTTATAGTCTAAGCAGCCTTGTGCAATTTAAAGGACATTGTAATTCTTGCATTTATTGGTCCTTTGGATTACTGGCTGGGAAACTGCTTGGTACACCTTTTATGTCAGGAGGTGGAACTTTGTTTCAAGAAGAACTAGGTTTAGTTTGAGAATGAGCAAAAGGTTCATGTGGGCATCTTGCTGAAACTTCAGGTTTCCCCCTATAGATTGAGGGATTTTCTCCTGCTTGGTCTGATCTCTCCGAAGTTTCAGTTGCCCAGGGACCATCCGTAACTAACCCTTGTCAATATGGAGGTCAGGAGTTGAGGGCACAGGAGAAATCTAGAGCGGGGAAAACATCTGCTCACTACTATTTCTCACACTTACTTTCTTTCCCTCTTGCCTAGTCTGCCTTCCTCCACCCTCTTTGGCTCCCTGTCCTCCTCTGCTCCTCAGCCTGCTCACACTTCTCGTTTGTCAGGAGACACTGAACATTGAGGATTCTTTCTCTCCTAGACTTCAGCTCACATTATCATGCAAGGGTCTCAGCTAAATCATTGGAGATGCAGGAGGAAAAGTTGGGTAACAGGAACATGCTGTTTAAGTTGCCCTTTTTTTATCCTTGACTGGATGAAAATGATAAATAACTGTGCCTAAATGTAAATGGGGCAGCAGGTCTTTTCTCTGTTCCATCCTAGCAAATGGCTCTTTCCCTTTTAAATGGGAGGTAGGGGCACCTTTCAGAGCCATCATCCACTCCCTCATCTCCTTCTTGTGGGAAACTCTGACCTACTCATCCTAGATCATCTCCAGATACTTGAAAGGTCCACCCTGCCCATTTCACACACCAGTGGAAAGACTTTGCAGAGCTGAGATATCTGTGTATTGCAGCGGGGAGTGGTATTTTACAAAATAGCCTTCTCATTGAGCAATTAGTTCTTTACTGGAGGTGTTGGTGGTGGGAAAGATGTGTTTGCTATATAGGGATCCTAGGTATGTCTGAGAAGTTCAGGAGAAGGGTGGTTATCCACGCTGGGTAGAGTAATTCTAGTGGAGTGACAATTAGGTTAGCTTCCTTGACCTTCAAAACATTTCTAATTCTCTTATTGAATTTTCCTCTAATTAAAGCTAAGGAAGCCCAGCTGCACTGGATTCTTGCTTTTGTCCAGTTGTTTTCAGAGTACAGCCCCCAAATTCCTAATTCAATTCCTTTTCCTAACAAGTCTCACCCTTTCCCCTACCCCAACCTTTACCCAACTGCAGCCATACTTTCTGTTGTTAAGTGATTCTTTGGACAGGGCTTGCTGGTCTTCATCCAGCTCTTACTCTCCCCATCCTCCCACCCCCAAAGAGCTAATCTGACTTCATGCAATGAGCAGAGAGAGTGATAACCATTCCAATCCCTTTGGGGTTTAAGTGTTATCACACACTTCACAGTTTTCTTCTTCATTCTGCTCAATAAACTCCTAGGTACCAGATTTACTTGGGGTCTGGTTACTTTCTGGCTTGGTCAGGGACTAAACTTGGGGATGGGAATGGAAGTTCCCCCAGATCTCTCGAAGATGCTCCCCCCTCCCCCTTTTATTTTTTATTTGGCTTTGTCAGAGCTTATATATGATGATGGAGGATGGGGGCAACATTTCCTTCTTTGCTCACAGAGAAATTTTAAAATGCAGGGGAAAATCCATCGATATAATTAAGTATTCCAAAGTGCTTAGTTTACCACTTGCTAAGTTTACTTAAACCCTCTTTAAAGGGTTCATTAGAAGACTGTGAGAAACGGTAAAATTCATTAACACTAAGGCAGCCATTCTCCATTTGCCTGTAAATTGGTATTGATCTGGAGGGCTCTGGCTGGGGTAGTAGGCAAACGGAGCAGGTGAGTGGACAGTCCGAGCATACTATTATAGCAATGCTGAATGAGCAGGAAGCGCCCCAAATGACCTCTTGGTTTGCTGGGCGCCTAAATCCTGTCCATAATAGTCTTCTATTCAGTGTGACCATCATTTTCAGTGGGGCACTGGGGCCACATTGTTAGAAGAGCTTTAGAGCTCAGAGGGGTTAGAAGGCAATGAGTGAAAAGACGCAAAGCACGAGGGATGAGGAAGAAGAAGAAGAGAGAGAGAGAGAGAGAGAGAGCGAGAGAGAGGGGAGGAGGAGGAGGAAGAGAAGGAGGAGGAAAAAAGAGGAGGAAGGAGAGGATGAGAGAGGAGAGAGAGAGAGAGAGAGAGAGAGAGAGAGAGAGAGAGAGAGAGAGAG